>NC_140946.1:108936558-109099058 GCF_014529385.1 Adiantum capillus-veneris
TAAGAAACACCCTTTAGCACAAACACACCCACACTACTCAACTCCCCCTTTCCGGCTCACAAGACATCCCAATTCTGCCCTCTTAGTGACACCCTTCAAGCTGTAGGCAAACCCTCTGCAAACACCGGCTAGTACACAAAGAGCAAGAGAAAAGGAGGGGGATGCGGAGAAGCAACACAAGAAGTAGGGGCAAATATTTGGTATTATTGCATAGGGTGGTAGTACATTCAAGTATGCAGCTCCAATGGCAAGCTTGCAATACACAGGCTTGAAAACTTCCAATCACTCTCCCTAGAAAAAAGCCCCTTGAAAAATCACTCCTGTTATAAGGCTTGGCTAAGGCTAAAAATGAAAAAAACAAGAGCTATCTAGCTCGTACAATTAACTGGAGCTTCCTGTAGAAATTTTCATTGCATGGCTACCACTTGGCACTTTCTTGGTGTTTGGTATCTGCATGGTGTATCTTTGCTTTGTCCGCTCAATCTGCCAACCTTGCACTTGGATACCCCTTGGATATGCTCTTTCTCTTTCTTCTTTTCATTGCTCATTGTGGCGGGCTAAGCCCCTTAAATTTCTCAAATTTCTCCTCTCCTTCTGGCTGTCCAACGGCTGTGTGACTCCCCTCTTGACATGGTCCCGGGCTCCTGCTATTTCTCTATCTATTGTTGGCGGGACACCCCTACTTGCCCTTGACTGCTTCGGGCTTCTTTATCTCAGCGTGGGACACGCTCCTTGCTATGCACCGAGGAAGGGGGGCAATAGCGAGGTCGCTATTGCCCTCTTCCTCTAACTCCAAAAGTTGGGGCTTTGGAAGGCTGCGGGCACGGGCCCCTCATCGGGCGTCCTGCCACATCATCACTGTCGCAATGAGTCGGACCACCACAGGTGGACGCGCCCACTACCTGTCGCCATCAACATTGGCCAAAACCGCCCGGCACAGCGCCAACAACGCCACCCACCGCAAACTGCATAGCTCACACCATATGGGAGCTCCTCTCCCTCTCTTGATAGACCAACCTCGGGCAACCGGCTCCTGCATGTGGGATTTACAGTGCCATGTGGCAACACCGGAAAGCTCTAGCCTCTTAAGGCTTTTGACCAATAACAAAAACCTCTTTTAAACAAAACTTTGCTTCCTCCAACTTGTAATGCCTACCATTGATGGCTCCAGTGTCGGGTTGTCAAACTGCAAAGCCCGAGCATAACTCCATGTTGTCGAGTGAAAAACCATCCGACCTCATTGTTTTTCCAATTTTCTAAGCCCTCGAATCGAGGCCGCAAACAACTGATCAAATCATCTGCAACCAACTCCAGATAAGTGCACCTCATCTTCCGACTTCAGTATCTCCCCACTCCGCGGACTCCGTTTGATATGGAGTCACTTCTTTCTAGCATCGTATGCTGCATACTATGCCCCAAACACTTGGCGAGCCCATGAAAACACCAGATGGTGAATTTCCCAATGCGGGCAAGTGGGCTCATAATCGGGCCCCGGAAAAAATTCAACTGACCATAACTTGCTAACCTGAGCTTTGATTTGCAATTCGAGAATACCGCTATGCTCCATAACTTGAGAACTACAAATCTATAACCTGATATCCACTTGGACCACCTGTCTCCAGCTGCCTGTCTGGCAAGAATCTGCAACACATTGAACCTTCAACCTTTAATAACTTGAGCTTTGTAGCTCGGTTTGATGAGTCGTTTGGACCTGTTCCTTTAGCACTTCAAGCTCTACATTCTTGAATCCAAAAGCTGCCCTTTGCATCTCCTTCATTTGCTTCCCCAATTAGCCCCTCATGGAGCCTTCCTTGGCCTATAGACCACATCAGTCATACATTTCCGCTGCTGCTTGTCAGCCCATGATCTTCCTAGCTGCTCCAACCTTTTGCCAAGATTCTACTAACCTGCACATATCTGTCCATGGCCTCTTCTAGAGTCGACACTCTTTGGCTGTACCATCATTGCCCACCCCCTAGTTGTGCTCAACAACATAAGAGCTTGATTACCCTATAAAATGCAAACACTGAGCACACTATGAGAAAACTAAAAAAAACTTGACCGTATGTACACAGTTTTATTACTTACATATGAGAACACTACTTAGGTTGGTTGCCCAACCCCTCCATTAGAACCCGATGCACTGCTGGCACCAACTCTCTTTCAAAATAGAGCTTGAGACGCAGACCATTAACCCTGTGTTTGAGAAAACAACCATCCATCCTTATTAAAGAATAAGTACCATTGGAAAAGCTTGATGGACCATGTAAGGTCCTGTCCACTTCTTTTTGAACTTTTTATGAAAGGTGAAGTCAAGATAGCTCTCGTACTTCATCACTAGATCGCCCTTCTCAATCATCTTTTCTGGAAAATGTTGGTTGAACTTTGCTACTCTTTTCTCTCGCTGCTTCACATAAAAATCTGCCGCTGCCTCATGATCCATCTTCAAATTTTCAAGGCTTGTAATCCTATCCTGCAAAACATCTTGATGAGTCTTATCGATTCACCACAAACCTTTGAGAGCCCCTAATTGCACATGCATAGGTAATACTGCTTCCTTGCCATATACCAACTCATAAGGAGTAAAGTTGGTAGCCACCTTATATGAAGTCCTGTAAGCCCACAAACATGTGTCAAGGTTAGATTCCCACCCTTCAACCTACTGGTAGATGTACTTTGTAAGCATCTTGACTATCTGTCCATTGGCACTTTCCACCAAACCATTGCACTATCCAATTTGTCCACTAGGGCACGCACCAACTTACTTCTGAACCCTTGTCCTCGATCCGATAGAAGCACCCAAGGCACTCCAAAATGAAAACATATGCAATAAAAAACAAACTGAGCAACTGTATGTGCATTTACCTCTTTGACCACTTTAGCCTCGACCCACCTGGTAAGGTAGTCTATGGCCACTACCACATATTTCTTACTGCCTGCTGACTTGGACAATGGACCAATTGCATCCAAACCCCATTTTTCAAAAGCATCATGTGCTATGATAGCCCCTTGCTGCTCGGCTACCAGTCATCTTTCACCCATCACTTGGCGCTGATGACATGTCTTGCACCAATAATGCACATTTCGCACAACAGAAGGCCACCAAAAACCACTTCTTAAGATACAAAACAAGACTTGATCCTTACCCTGATGACCGCTTTATTCATGGCATTGCTCCAATACCATACCGATCTCCTCCTTGTAAAGGACTCAACGTAGCACTCCATCTCTACCATGCATCATAAGATCCTCTCCGATCAGAGTGAAATTTCGAGCTCTTTGAACAACTCTCCTCTTTTGTAGCTTGGAAATCCCTTCAAAAAATTGACCTGTATTCAGGAATCATCAACATCTTTTAGAGTCTCTCTACCTGCATAAGTAGCCGGTGCCACATACAAACTTGACACATGAGTCTCAACACGACTGCTAGCCAACCAGTTTGCTTCCTGGTTTTGTTCTCTTCTCACATGTTTGAACTGCACCGCTTCAAAAAACTTCAACAACTTCTTTATAGAGAAAACCCAATTCTTGAGAGAAACTCTCTTTGCCTGCCATTGACCCAAAAGTTGTTTGATAACCAGTAGAGCATCACCTTTTACTACTAACCTTGAAATGCCAAACTCAATACACTGCTTTAGGCCCAGATGTAGAGTAAGGTACTCCACCTCATTGTTGGTATGCACCTCCTCCAAGTCGTAAGCTTTGGAAAAAATAACTGTGCCATGCAGATTTTGAATGACCACACCTCCACCTGCTTTTTGTGCTACCCTTCTATAAGCGCCATCAAACCACATAGTGAAGGCCCCTTTCAAGTCAGGTTCCTCCTTGTCCTCCTCTCGCACCACTCTTGGATAAATTGGTAATTCGACCTCCTTGTTGACTAGGATATCCACCAAATGAGACCAACTCGTGTGATCCACTTTGAACTCAAACTCAAAATCTTGAAGCTCTATCACCCACTTCATGCTTCGTTTCCTTGTCTTCAAGTGTAGCACCACTTCAGGCAAAAGATTGTTAGCAGTCAACACATAAAATTTTTGATCAATCAAATACACTTTGAACTTTCTGTAGGCAAGACCAAAGCCATCACCCACTGTTCCGCTTCTGTATAAGTAGTTTCCCCTAGACTAATGACCCCGCTTTCGAAGTAAATAGGCCTATAAATTCTCCCAACCTTTTGTAGTAATACTGCTCCAATAGCTACCGTACCCACCGTCATAGCAATATAGAAATCATCCTCCTGGTTAGGAGGGCACACTGTAGGTAGCTGACACAGAATACCTTCTACTTTGTCAAATGCCTCTTGAGATTCCTCATCCCATTGAAATCCATGCACCTATTGAGCCTTTTCTGAAGAGGGTACACATATTGAGAAAACATCCAAAAGAAGAGGGATAAATACTTTAACTTATGCATGAACGATGCCAATCCTGTCGCACTGGTGGGAGGCTCCATAAGAACCAATGCCTTCACCTTCTCTGGATCTGCTTCTATTCTGTTCTGTGATACCACATGACCCAACAACTGAGCCCTTGGTTGTGCCAACTTGCACTTCTTTAAATTCAATTGACCTCCTTCTTCATCTAGCCTTTGAAAACATAGCCTCAACTTGGACAAATGTTCTGCCCTGGAACTATAACAACCAGTATCATCCATAAAAACTCTGATGAACTTACCCAAGTATGGCCCAAACACCTTCTTCATTCAATCCTGAAATGTCACATACGCATTCACCAGTTCAAAAGGCATCCTGCGGCGGTAGGCAAAGCACCATCATGGAGAAATGAAGGTAGTCTTTAGCTGGTCCTCCAAAGCAATACCAATCTGAAAATATCCTAAAAAACCATCCATAATAGAATAGCGTTTGTGTCCGGCCACCTGGTTTAAAATCTCATCTTGAAATGGCAGAGGGTAATGATTCCGCTTGGTCGCAGCATTCAAAGGCTTATAGTCTACACATACTCGCCATTTTTCGTATTTCTTTGGGGTAATAACAACAAGAGAAACCCACTTAGACTCTTTTACTGGATATATAATACCTGCCTTGAGAAACTTGTTGATCTCTTGCCATAGAGCCTCTTTCTGAATGTCTCCCAACCTCCTAAGCTTTTGTGCTTTTGGCCTGTATCCTTCTTTAAGTAGGATCTGATGCTCCACTCCTTTAGCTCCCCTCAGATCTTTATACTCTATCGCAAAT
Source organism: Adiantum capillus-veneris (assembly GCF_014529385.1). NCBI lineage: Eukaryota > Viridiplantae > Streptophyta > Polypodiopsida > Polypodiales > Pteridaceae > Adiantum > Adiantum capillus-veneris. The sequence continues at coordinate 108,941,756 of NC_140946.1, forward strand.
AGGTCGGGATAGGATGCACATAGGTTCATATAGCCTTCCTTCTCCTGCTTTGTTAAATCTGTACCTAGCATATCTTCCACCTCTTTAGCCTTCAGAGACTACAAACAGAAGCTTGCATACCTTTCCTTGCAATGGTAGAGTCTACGGTGACTCTGAATAAATCTTCATCGCTCTCCTCCTATAGAATCAGTTTCATACTCGTAACTAGTGTTGAAGTCTCGATTATCTCCCCCGACTGATGGATGAAAATGTCTCTCCTTGGTCTTTAGATCCAACACAATCTGTCCTCCATTTTCTTGATCAGGAAAAGTAAACACCCCTGTCTCCCAATCTTGCTTGGCCCCAATTGCCAACAACCATGGCCTCCTCAATATAATTGGATAAGATTTTTCTCCTTCTTTCATGACAAAAAAAATCAATTAAGCATTCAACTCCCATAACCTTTACCTTCACATCTTGCGCCACTCCTAAACACCGAGCTTTGGCATGGTTGGTCATCCTCATTCGCACATTGAACCTGACAACAGCTTTAATACCAATATCCCTCATAGCAGATTCAGTGATCACATAGACTTGGGCACCACCATCAATGTAGGCTTGAACATGCTTCTTCTTCTCAAGCAAAACGTGCACCACTGGAAGCACATCGGTCGGACTCCCCACCCTTAAGGCTAAATTCTGTACCGCATGCACATCTCCCCCCACTTGAGGAAGCCTCGTACTGACAGTGGAGGACCACTACCTCCTTAATTTAGGGTTTAATGCAAGAAGCTACCCAAAAGTGATGTTAGCCTTTTGATTTTGAATATCTCTTACCAGATCATACTCCGGATTACCGCGTCCCAACTGAAAATCCTGCTGAGTAATTCTTTGTCTTCGTCTTCTTCTGCTTGGCTCTGGCTGCTCTGTACCTTCGTTGATCTTTTCTTTCCCCTTATTTGCTCTAGTTTCACGTTCCGCCTTGGTCTCTCTTTCGCCTCGTGCTCTTTTGTTGGCCATAATATCAACCTCCTGCTTGTCAACACCAATAATATTAACCCTTTGTACTTCATCATTACCTGATGGAGCCGCCTGTGCTTGGTTTTCAACTGCTTGCTACTCCCTTTGGCCATTAAACTGTGCCTGACCCCTTCCTCAACCAAACAGAGGATACATGCCGCCCCTTTCCCTCGGTGGGTGAGGGAAATCTGGAGCATAGTGGCCCTCCTCTTCGCAATTGTAACATATACCAGGAAATTTCCTAGCCCTGCCTCTTCCTGTCCTTGCTTGAACTCTGTCCATAACACTTAATCACAACTCTTGCATTTTCTCAGACAAAGCTTGAACTGTACGTACCCATTGTTGAGGAACGGTTTCTACCCCTCGATTGGGTTGATTCTCCATTTGAACTTCTTCTCTCGGATTTGAGGTCGGATTGGGAAGCATCACTTCATACCCCAACGCACCTTGCTCAATCTTCTTTTTTATTTTCCGGCTCTTAGACCGTGCAATAGCAACAGCCCCATTGTAATTCTCCGGGCCCTCAAAATCCACCTTTTCACGAACTTTGGGATGCAAGCAAGCCATAAACTTTTCCCATTTAAAGTACCCACCACCATTGACCAACTGCATGGCCACTGCAAAGTCCCTCCAGCACTCTTCCAAGAGGGTGAGGACGACACCAAATTCCTCGTTCACGTCCTGCTTCAAATTTTTCAACCTTGCATCCAAATTGACAGGAGATACCTCTTTTCAAAAATCTTGTAGAAAACGGGCCCGCAACGTCGGCCACATAAGTCTTGGCTCTCCTTCCAAAGCATAGAACCATGTCTTTGCTCTTCCCTGCATCAATAGAGGAATTGTTTGCATTTTTCTATCCCAATTTGCCATATGCAGTGATAGCATATACAACTCAAAATCGGCCATCCACTCTTCCGAATCTTCTTCTCCAGTGAAACCTGGTCCATAACTATGCGCTGCCATCTCTCCTTGATGAAAACAACCGTGTTTGATCAACAATGACGAGCAATAAACTGCTCCTCAGTGGGGACACCAGAAGATGGAGAGGGGGAATAGGGAACACACCTAGCACACAAAATGTTTGCCTCTCTATAGCTCAAGGATTTCACAACACCCCTAACCTCTCTAATAACACATTCAAATTGGCTAATTTGCACTAATAATTACACTTTAGCATACCGAACAACCGCCTCGCACCTTGCAAGAAACACCCTTCAGCACAAACACACCCAAACTTCTCAACTCACCCTTTCTGGCTCACAAGACACCCCAATTCTGCCCTCTTAGTGACACCCTTCAAGCTGCAGGCAAAACCTCTGCAAACACTAGCAAGTACACAAAGAGCAAGAGAAAAGGAGGGGGATCGGGAGAAGCAACACAAGAAGTAGGGGCAAATATTTGGTATTATTGCATAGGGGGGTAGTACAGTCAAGTATGTAGCTCTAATGACAAGCCTGCAATACACAGGCTTGAAAACTTCCAATCACTCTCCTTGGCAAAAAAGCCCTTGAAAAATCATTCGTGTGCTTTTTTATAAGGCTTTTGGCTAAGGCTAAAAATGAAAAAAACAAGAGCTATCTAGCTCGTACAACTAACTGGAGCTTCCTTTAGAAATTTCCATTGCATGGCTAACACTTGGCACTTTCTTGGTGTTTGGTATCTGCATGGTGTACCTTTGCTTTGTCGGCTCAATCTGCCAACCTTGCACTTGGATACCCCTTGGATATGCTCTTTCTCTTTCTTCTTTTCATTGCTCATTGTGGCGGGCTAATCCCCTTAAATTTCTCAAATTTCTCCTCTCCTTCTGACTGTCCAACGGCTGTGTGACTCCCCTCTTGACATGGTCCCGGGCTCCTGCTATTTCTCTATCTATTGCTGGCGGGAGACCCCTCCTTGCCTTTGATTGCTTTAGGCTTCTTTATCTCAGCGTGGGACACGCTCCTTGCTATGCACCAGAGAAGGGGGGCAATAGCGAGGTCGCTATTTCCCTCTTCCTCTAACTCCGAAAGTTGGGGCTTTGGAAGGCTACGGTGTCGGGGGATAAATGTGCGAAAGGTGAGCGGGGAAGGCACTGGGCCCCTGGCTGTGAGAGATGCGGGGAAAAGAGGTGCAACATACACAATTAGTAGAAACAACGCTCAAAACAATCAATTTTCTTAATACCAATTAATCAACAATAACCATCATTAATCAATCGCTAATGGAAGCTTAATTCTCCTTACAAGATGAAACCTGGCTTAATCGAGGTGTTAATAAATAAAATCAATATTCGCTCCCTCTTGTTGCTTCGAGGTCAAGAGAGAAAGAGCCTGATCTCTTCAGCAATAGCTTTGGGAGGTTTTTGCATAAGATTATTACAGGTTATGGAAGGTTTGCTTCCCGATTCGAATGGATAATGGGATTAGAGCAGGTTTAGGATGGATTAAGGAGGTTAAGTTTGAGGATTTGAATGGCTAATGAGGCTTAGAGCAGGTTTAGGATGGATTAAGGAGGTTAAGTTTGAGAAATTGAATGGCTAATGAGACTTAGAAGCTTTGGCTTGGTTTAGGGAATTGGCTTAGGATTAGAAGCTCGAGATTTAGAGAGCTTATGAAGCCTAGCATGGATCTCGCTTAAGAAATAGATGATAGCTTAAGGTAGCTTAATTGCTTGCCCTTGAGAGCTTCCTATGAAAAACTGTCCTAATGGAGCCTTGCTTAATGAGGTTTAAGATAGCTTAATTGCTCCTCCCGGAGAGAGAGAGTTCAATGAGATGAGGAGGAGCCAAAAAATAACCACACGATTCCCCTTGTAGAGCCCCTCCTTTTCTTTTATACTTGCATGGCTTCTCACTTGCTAAAAAAAATCTTAGGCACCCATTAGCGACGTCACTAATGGGTTCCCCCCCTTGGTGACATGGCAGGCGGTTTTGGCAAGCAACCCGTTTGCGGCGGGATTAGCGTCGAATATCGTCGCGCTGCCATGCTGAGAAACTTTTGTCTCTCCATCGCGCTCATTAAAGCAACGCGGCAACCTACGCTTCTCTCTTCCTCCCTCACGCTGCATGCTCGTTGGAGAGAGGGAAAGGGGGACACACCCAGCGCGCACAACACAATGCCTCACTATAGCAGCCAGGGTATACACATCGCCCCAATCTACTAGAGTTCACCTTCAAAACTCAACACTATCCGCAAACAAACCACCACTTTCACACAACCATACGCACATATGCCTTGCAATGCACCAGACAGACTCAATCACTCCGCTTCGCTCAATTCACAGCCTTCCATACTCATACAACCTCTCTCTATCTCTCTTTGCACGACAAACCTCGGGGGGCACACATGCCTACACATGCCCGGAAACACACGCACACAAGCAGAGAAGAGAAGGGGGAATGATGCCCAGAAACAGTAGGGAATAGTCTTCTAGCATAGGCAATATCATGTACAACCAACACACCACCGGCATGAACCTCGGCAACCAAAAACAATGGCTCAAAGGCCTTGGCAAAACACCTCAAGCCAAAAACTCACAATGGCCAAAGACCCTGGTCCCAAAGACTCTAAAAAATGAACAAAAACCTCCTTTTATAGGGGTGTGCCTAGAAATCTCAAAAAAGAAAAAATGTGGTGTGATTCCATGTCGTGCACTTCATTTGGAGTTCCTTTTAGCATTATCTTGCATTGCCAACACTTGGCCTAGTTAATTTTGGAAAGCTTTGCTTGATGTGCACACTTGTCCTTTGCACCTTCCACTTTGGCCGGCTGGTTTGTCCCTTTCTTGCCTTTGCCTTACCCTTAGCCTTGCACTTCAATTGCTTGTCGGCACCTCCTACCAGCAAGACCCCTCTCCTTCAAGGCAATAGCAATGTCTCTATTGGGGGGGGTACAACCCTTCTCTCTCAAAAATTTTGGCCCCTTACGGGCGCGGGCAACGCCCCATATAGCGTGAAACGTCATCACCGACCAACCGCCCTGCAGCAGCCGCCCACGGGCACCACCACCTTGCCGGTCGCCGCCCAAAACCGCCGGAAGCCCCACCACAGCAGCGCCCAAGGCGGATGCCATAGCTGCGCACAAGGGGAGCTCCCCTCACCCTTCTCCTTGTGTACCAATGAAGGGGCCACGCCCTTGTATATATACCACGAGCCTCTGGCTCGACATTGCGCATGTGGGCTATTTGCGGCGACACGTGGCAGCTCTACAGAGCCCCAAGCCTCAAGGCTTTGAAAAATCCCTTTGTTTTTTTAACAAAAACTTTGTTTTTTGCCTACCTTTGCCAGATTCCCATTCTCTGCTCCCATCTCCTGTTGCCAAGCTGCAAAGCTCAAGTGAAACTCCATCTTCCCGGCTACAATCACCCTCTCTGTACCTGCACTTTGACTTCTCGGCATCCTCGAATCAGGGCCTTCAAAAATGGAAAAAATCATCTGCAAACAATTTTGGGCAAAGGTACCCCAGCTTCCGACTTCCATAACTTCTTGCTCCGGACTCCGTTTGGCATGCAGTCACTTCCTGTTAGCTCCGTATGATGTACACTCCGCTCTAGAACTTTGTCGAGGCCCAAAAGATGCCAGATGGCACATTCTCCAGTGCCGCCAAGTGGGCTCAGACCCGGCCCCTGGAAAAACTTCCACTGACCATATCTTGCAAACCATGGCTCCAATCCGCAATCCAAAAAGATGGGTAGGCCCCATGAATTGAGCTCTACACATCTATACCTCAAGTTTCACTTGGACCATCTATCCCCAGCTGCCCTGTCCGGCAAGAATCTGCAAACCACTAAAGCTTCAACCTTCAATAACTTGGGCTCCGTAGCTCGATTTGATGAACCGTCTGGACCTGCTCCTTCAACACTTCAAGCTCTTCATTCCTGGACCCAAAAAACTGCACTTTGCATCTCCTTCACCTGCTACCCCAATTAGCTCATTATGTAGCCTTTCTTGGCCTATAAGACGCATCATGCATACACTTCCGCTGCTACCTGCCATCCCATGGACTTCCTAGCTGCATCATCCCTTTGCCATGCTTTTGCTTGCCTATATACACCCGTCCATGCCACCTTCTAGAGTTGACACACTTTGGCTGCACCATCGTCTCCTTGGCCTTCACGCCATCTTTTCTTTAGAATGTTCACACTTCCCTTTAAAAAAAAAGGGTTGCCCCTTTTCCGTTAGCAAGTGGGCGGCCATTAGTGTGCCTTTGGGCGGCTAAGATTTTAGCAATGGCAACCACATTTGTTCTACATATCGGCCCCGACCACAGCAACGCCAAAGCACGACTCTGGTTCCCCTCAATTGGTTGTACATTTTGGGTTTAATTAGGGCGAACCTTGGCCCTTGTTGGGCACCACATTTAGCATACATAATCTAGCAAGGCATTCCTAAGCACGACATTTCCCTCCAATAGCCATGGACTAACTTTCACATCATGAGTTTTGTTGCCCATTTCAGTGTTGCAGACATTGCCACAGCCGTTCAGATGCAAGTATAAGTGATTGCTTTTGCGTCTGCTCAAAATAGCCAATTTCTTGGCCCTGCCTCTATTGGATTTATTCCGCAATCATTGCATTCCAAGAGATGACATTCCAAACACAATGCTCCTTGAGCACTTATTGATCTTTTAATTGCATTGTATTCTAGAGCAGCCTGGTTGAACCCCAAAACTCTCATATGGCATTCCGATCGAGCGGACCGGACTGGTACGAAACCGGCTCCCGGTAAATATTTAACGGCCAGTAACTTGGCAACCGTAAATTCGATCACCAATCTGAAAAGATCGATGCGCTCCTCAAAGTGAGCACTTTAGGCCCGTACATTCATTTCAATTCTGTCACCTTAGCTGCGGTTGTCCAATCCGGTACAGATCTGCAATCGACTTGAACTTTAAACTGCCATAACTTCTTCACCGTAGCTCCAATCGACGAGCCGTAAAGACAAGCTGGTAGAGCACATCGAGCACTGCAGTTCTAGGTCACAATATACCATCCATGCCCACTTCAAGCATAACACTTTTTAGCATCATTAAGGCATGTTTTGGCCCTTTCAACTGCATTTGACATACATTCAACATTGAACTTGGCTTGTAACTAGGCCTTAATCTCTGTTCATTAAACATATAAGCTTCAAACAAACTTGATGTGCATTTTTTTGGTATCTTTCTTAGCATGGGAGCGGAACTACACGACATCCACCCGCTCTGAACTTGCACAACCTCTGGTCTGTGCCAATTGCACTTAATCAGCTTCATTAAACTCATCATCAGACATATCATCTGATGTATACATAACATGATCCTCTGGAGGTGGATCTGAATGGGAATCTTCAAGAACAATCTTGCCTTCTCGCTTTTTGAACAACTTGATCCGTTTTCTTGCAATAGGCACCTTAAGCATAGTACCATCTAGTTCACATAATTGATATGTCGCATTATAAAAAACATGTTGCACCACATATGGTCCAAACCACCATTTCACCATTTTCCGCATAGCAGAGTATTGGTTCTCTAAGCTACTGTTATAGACAAGTACCCAGTCACCATCTTTGATAGCATGTGGTTGTAGTCTATGCTTTTCATGAAATGCTGCCTTATTCTTCAATCTTGCCTCCTTAAGCTTCTCTTTAGCATGTTCGATATCCTCTTGACGCCTCTCAAGCTGACGAACACGTAGAGCAAGCAAGTCTTCAGTAGACATACCTTCTTCCCATGGAATTATGGTCCAAGTCGTAACTGCTTCCTCTGTAGGAATAATGGGTTTTTGCCCATGCATCAATTCAAACGGCATAAATCCTGTAAAACTGAACTGCGTGTAGTGCGATCAGCCCATAAAGAAAATGGATAGAGTTTAGGCCAATCACCAATATGTATTTCACACGCCTTCGCTAAAGCTTTAACAATAGGCGGATGTCCTCTTTCACTTTTTCCATTACCTTTTGGATTGTATGCTATAGTGAGAGCAAGTTTAATGCCCATACGAGCAAAAAACTCTCGAGCTTCATCTGCATCCAGCTCTCCTCTATCTGCGGTAATTCTGCCAACACATCCATACCTGGAGATAACATCTTCGAGCAAGAACTTGCATACTGAATTGGTAGCTTTAGTACGCAAAGCTCTACCTTCAACCTGATTAGTAAGGTCTTCCCTGACAAGAACAATATATCTCATCTGCCACACTCCTACTGGCATTGTAATAAGGTTCACCACCCGCTTGTAGTGCATAGCCAGTGAATAGGTGGGATGAAATCCATCTCTATGTCGCACATTAGAGTACTGTTGACATATTAAGCATGATTCCACAAATTGAACCACATCTTTGTACATACCTTTCCACCAATATCGGTCTTTAATCTTAACAAAGGTTGCCTAGACTCCACTGTGTCCAGCCCATAGACTTTCATGAAACTCTTTAATCACCTGTTGTTGGGTTGCTTTGTCACAAATAATTCATTGTGGTACCCCTCCTGGGCGCTTTGGTTGCTTCCATAAATGTCCGTCTTTCAGGAAATAGCCATAGGCCTTTTTCCTTATCTTCTTAAATTCTTGATCACTCCATCCTTCTTGTCTAGTGACAGTACTTAGGTAGAGGCCAATCATAATTCACTCTCCATCATAAAACTCTTCAGAAAATACTTCAAAAACATGTGCAATATTTTCACAGTTGGCATGTAGATAGGAAGATGTGTAGAATTTCAAGCCAACATCATCACTCGTGGTCAGCATCTCTTCTTCATCTTCAAACCTGGCTCTTGATAACATATCTGCAACAGGGTTATCTCTACCTGCAATATGAAAAAATTAAAGGTTAAGGGACTTAATATAGGCTATCCATCGTAGCATGGCAATGTCGGGAGTAGAGCAATTTGCAATCATCCCTATCAGCGGCAAGCAATCTATCTATACCACAGTAGAAGCTCCAATAAAGTATTCTTTATCGGTCCTTAGAGCAGTAGCAACGCCCCAAAGTTCCCTCTTAACATGTGGATATCCTTGTTGACGAGCATTGAGCACCTTGGCTCCAAATCTCACTGCATACCTGTGTCCTTTAGCATCATCTTGACCTATAGCCCATCCAATACCTGTCAGGCTAGTGTCAACTATTAAAATAACTGGCCTGTCGCATTTATAATCAACTTTCCTCAAGGTCGGACCCTCGAGAAGCATCTTCTTTAATTTCTTGATAGCTTGTGTGTGAACTTCTTCCCAAACAAACCTTTTATCTTTTCGTAACAATTGATACAACACCTCTGCAACATGAGCAAAGTGTGGCAGCCAAATACGATAGAACACACATGCACCCAAGAATCGACGAACCTCAGTAATCGAAGGACATGTTTCCTTCATCTTTTGGATTGCTTCAACTCTTGCTGGACTTGGCCTTCTTCCTTCAGAACTGCACATAGTGTCCCACAATTAAGACTTCCTTAGCACCAAAAGTTGATTTTTGACCTGAAAGTGTTAAGTTACCTTCTTCAAACCTTGATAATATAGCATCACAATCAGCAATATGTTGAGCAACAAATTGTCGGCACCCCCTCTGGTCCTTTGCTTCATCTTTTGAGCCTTCTTCACAGCCCTTGTTGGTAGATCATCAATGAAAGGCATAGTAACATGTGGGATAAAGTCCCTTAATACCTTATTCATGCCATTCATCATATGAGCTACTGAATTAGTAGCACCCTGTGGTAGAGTGCACATCCTTACCAAACCAAGAGGAGTACGCATTGTAGTAAGATCCCTGCTCTCCAAAGCTAATTGGAATTGATCATATCCCGAATAAAGATCACCCATGGAGTAAATAGATCTACCTGCAAAGGCCTCAGCAAATTCATCCACAATTGGGCCCACATTGCGGATTGTTACCTTATTAACTGGCTGCATATCGTGAATGTACCTTAATCTACCATTTTTCTTCGAACAGTAAACCATTGATTAGAATATGGTGCACATGATGGCTCCAAAATTCCCATTTGAATCTTTTCATTAAGCAAAGATAAGCTTTGGCAAGTGAGCTTTAGGAACTGGAATAGGACGCAAGCTCCATGGCATGTGTGGAACAGTGAAAATAACCATTGGTGAAACAACACTTGGATCCACACACCCAATCTCACTTGGCTCAAAAGAAAAAGCTTTACCATGTTTTTCGAGCATACCTTGAAAACATTTGATCTCCTCTTCATTGAGGAAACCATCTTCTCCAACCTTCAGCTGCTGTAGTGTCTCCTTAGTAAAATTATGCCCTATGTTCTTTGGATCCCTAAGTATAGGCTGCCAAGAAGACTCCTTGATCATCCCATCACTTCCTTCTGGCAGCAGTGTAGCCACTGGCCTCACTTTCTTTGCAACAGTCTTGTATTTTGTCTCTATCTGTGCTTCAACAGTTTCACCTGAATCATCTTCAATATGCATAAGGGATTCATATATACTTAACTCATCATACATGTCCATTGAATGGACCTTAACCGCTTCAGTCCCGCTTTGTAACCTATTTTGGCTGATCTCCTCAAGCTCTATCTACATAAGATACCTCTTCAAAGACTCCTCAAATCACATCATCTGATTCAAGCACATCACAGCCGTGCAATTCACTGTGGATACCTGAAACATACTGTTTTTTCCACTTTGGCAAATCATTAAATTTTCTAAAAGATACTAAACCTTGAGATGTTAACCCCAAAAACCCCGAAGAGAAAGCTTCTCTTTGTGAGAACTTCTCCTCACTTGTACCACCATAGTCCCGCTTTATAATGGCACTCCAAGAAAATCCTGTGCAAACCTGTGTTTTCTAAACTCCTTGTGTATCTTCGGCATTGGATGATCACGTAGATTGTCCTTATTCCTGGCATGGTCAACACATACAGTCAAGAATTGCACTGCTTTTTTACAATCTCGGCTCCGAACCCTGGCATGGGCCGAGCCATCATCCAGCACTTTGGTTTCCATTCGCACAGCCGTAATGTAGGGTTGCCCCAAAATTAAAGGATAAGAGGAATGTTCCTGTATAAAGAAGTTTTGCTCGTCACAGACATCCCCTACAGTTACCTTAACATTGGCACATGCACCATAGAGGTCGTCTGGAAGCATATTGGCAGCTCGAATCTGCCAACCATGGTCCACATCAATAGGCCATTTCTCCCTTTTTGTGCAAGCTTTTAGCCATCAAATTGATCTCCGATCCATGATCTATGACTGCTAAGACCGGTTCTTTGATGTCACCAAGCTTCACAACAGTTTCAGTTGTTGCTCTAGCCCAATGAGTCCTTGAAAAGTGACTCCTTGGTCTGCTTTCACTATCTTCATCTTCATTGAAATGAACATGCCTTACCTCAGGTACGGTTGGATTTAACACCACCACAGACCTCGACTCTTCTTCTTCTTCAAGATTCGTCAAATACTCTTCATAATTGTCTAGAATTGCTTCAATGTGGCGTACCGCGTGGCTCTTAACTAACCCTGGCTCTTATTCACTTGGTATCTGCCACTTTCTTTTGATGATATCTATTATCTCCTCGTGAAACTTACGTTTGGAAATGCCCAAAATATCACCCAATGTTAGCTCCACTTTGCTATTCAGAATTCGCTCTTCAAAAACTTTCTTTAAATCTGTAGCTAATTCAATGTCAAACTTAAGCTTATATGAGGGTCCCCTGGGTTTACCATGGTTTTTGTCCTTAGGTGCATTCTCCATCACCACTTCAGGAGCGGGCTTAGGAGCAGGACCTTCTTCTTTTTTGCTGTTGAATCTCATTGTCCTCTTCGATGTCCCAGGAGCTTCTTCATCTCTTTTCCGCTTTTCCTCCATCATAGCCTCATTAGCTTGAGACTTCGCAATGAATGCATACACCGAGAGGGAATCCACTAATTCAGTCCACCCTGTGGTTTCTCGAATTGAATTTTCTACTTGCCGTAGCTTCCCATAAGCTACCTGCCCTGTTTCTGCTGTCTTCAAAGCATAAGGGCATAATTGACCCTTGGTATCTGCATCATCATCATCACCCTTCCCGCAGACTTGCAACCCATATGTAGCTGCTTCCACAAGAGCAACATTATGCTGAATCTCTTCAACTATCTTATTCATGACGCCCCTACCAAAGTTCAGGCGAAGCATCTCACCCGTTGCCCTAAGGTGTATCTTCTTGTCCTTCCAGAACACCACATTCCTTTTATAAGCTTCGTCAAAATCATTACATTCTTTAACGTACTTGTGGTCTTCACTGTCACACCACGTGCATTGGTCCCAACCTTTGCGTGGTGGCTGCTCTCTAGTCTCAAATGTAGACGCTTTCGTAGATAGTCCTTCAAATATAAGAGCTTTAAAATTCAGATTCAATTCTTGCACTACAAGAGGTTGTGTGCTCTTGTGACGCTTTTAGCGACGGAAATACAATGGGTATTTATAACCCCCTGTGTCGCTAAGAGCGTTGCTACCAATTTCAATACGGGAACGTCTCTATAAGCGTCACTATGACAGTCACGATATGCGTCGCTATAAATGTCGCTATATAGCGACGCCTATAGCGATGATTATAGCGACGCTGCAGAGTCATCTGTAGCGACACTGCAGAGCCTTATATAGCGACATTCATAGCGACGCCCGAGAGGAAATTTTTTTGGTGGCAGGGCATTCAATCAACCATATTGAATGCTTCAATAATTGATTCACCTTCGAAAAAAAGTGCAAAGGTAGATATAGACCCAAAATAGTCACCCACAAGACAATATAACCATTAACTCCATCATCCATAGTACGTATTGTTTGCAAAATAAAGATACAAACCTGACAAGCGTGAATTGATGAAAGTAAATCAATGACAATTGTACACATAAGCAAAATCACTTGATTGTTAAACTTTGCAAATGTAATAGTTACAAACCATTGTCATTATTTAAAAAATATACATGGTTTTCAAAAAGACGTATAAAAGTCGTCTCATGATAGATAAGCTATGACAAAAAGAAACTAATGCTATCTAGCTATGGCTAAGCTGACGTCGTCTAATTAGACATCTCATCGTGTCCAAGCGACGTATCTGTCGGATTCTGCAAAAAAAAAAGACAGCTTTTTGTAAGTATAAACATATAGCGACGTTTATAAAACAATACAACAAATAGAAAAGAATAAACCCTAATACTAACCATGCCGCCACAAGAACTCACAATGTTCATAAGGGCGTTTAAGCCTTTCCTACCTGCGTACTCACGCTCGTACGATGTGGGATCACGTCCTGTCATCGACCACTGTCAAAACATACAAAGAATCCATTATGTTAGAATTTAAAAACCCATAAATCCTAAACTATCAAACATAGAGAGCAATGTGAAAACACTTACAAAATCGGCCTCAAATGATGCCCACCCGCCGCTCCCCAAGTGGTGCGAGCTCCCTGTCTCCACTCACGCTCTGGCTGCCTCCTTTTGTTGCTTCCACTTGTCGGGATTCTCGCGCGTTGCTTTCTTCGCATTCTTCCAATCTTCTTTGGCCAACCAATCTGGCCTGTTCCACCCATGCTTGATTTCTTTTTGTACTTCGGAATGCTTGTGCTTGCAGTATTTGCGCATTCGAACCTTCATCACGTCTTCATTGAAGCGGTCATCCCGTGTTGGAACGGGAAACTCGTCATGAAGCATGTTGATAACTTTGTCTTTTAAATCATTCGGTACTTCACTCCAGGTGTTTAGTATGTAGTGTCTAAACACCTGAGAGCAAAGACTGCGCATGCGCGAAATCACCTTCTTGCCTTCATCATCCAAGATGATGCCGCCGCTGAAGTCGACGGAGTAAGGCAAGCCCTCTCGCCTGCTGACGCGTGAACCTGGGTGTCTCGGCAGGGGTCTCTAGCGGCGTGTCAACGGGGGTACGGACGTCAGGTGTCTCCACTAGAGTCTGAGCCCCGAAGCGAGGAGTGTCCACTGGAGTGACTCCTGGAGGAGTAGCTAGTGGTGTGTAGCTCCTAGGAACGGCAGTCAGCCGCGCAAAACCTGGTGTCGATGGCGATGCCGTGGCTGGTATCGGGACGGGCAAAGAAGGGGAGGGTAAATAGCCTCGTCGAACACGAGGCGGTGTCGAAGCATCGACGGCGGCATCCCCACAACAACCTCCACCGCCACTACTAGAGCGCCGACGCCTAGATGAGTGTGAAGATCGTCTCGTCGACACCGAAGCTTCAGAGCGTGGTGAATGCTCCGAAATAGAGGGAGATGCGAATGGAGAAAGAATGTGCGATGGTGCGCCAGAGCGATGACGCTCCATGTACCACTATCTCTGCTGGGGTGACAAAGAAGAAAGAAACTCCTCATCATCCATACCTGCATTAAACACATGAACATTTAAACTTAATATTGAATGAATGGAGTAGAAAACATGGACAAGTAGATAGATAGAGAGAGAGAGAGATAGAGAGAGAGAGAGGAGGAGGAGGTGCTCGTCGTCCCTGCTTGTGAGAACATACCTAGAGCATGTGTACCTGGACTGGACGCAAAGACCATTAAATACAATGACGCAATGACGCATATAAATACAATGACGCAATGATGCAATGACGCGTTCTTCTTCTATTCAACTTGAGTGATGGAAGAGACAAGTCGATAACTCAGAATTTTCAATCGAGAGAGAGAGAGAGAGAGAGAGAGAGAGAGAGAGAGAGAGAGAGAGAGAGAGAGAGAGAGAGAGAGCGCACACAATCAAATCTTGCGGTCAAAAAACCAGGTGATGGAGCTGCATGTGGGCGCAAAATCAAAAGAGCGTTATACAACATGGAAGGTACTTAGAGAGCCAGAGTTTTTAAAAATCGGAGCAAAATTGTTCAAAATGGAGAATCGTACAAGAATCCAAACTATCTCTTTCTTTTTTGACGTAGAACTTGAAGGTGCTTGTAGCTTTGGAATGTTCAAAGGCTAGAAACAACAGAACACGTTCTTATTCTATTCAACTTGAGTGATGAAAGAGGCAAGTCGATAACTTAGAATTTTCAAGAGAGAGAGAGAGAGAGAGAGAGAGAGAGAGAGAGAGAGAGAGAGAGAGAGAGAGAGAGAGAGAGAGAGAGAGAGAGCGAGAGCACACACAATCAAATCTTGTAGTCGGAAAACCAGGTAGTGGAGCTGCATGTGGCCATGGATTGCCTAGGATGTGAGTGCAAAATCAAAGGAGCATTATACAACATGGAAGGTACTTAGGGAGCCAGAGTTTTTACAAAATGAAGAAAATTGTTCAAATACAATATTTATGGCTTTAAGAGATCTCTCTCTCATCCTCGCATAGCTCATCATAACTTCCTATATCTATATAGAGCTCTCCGTTTAAACAGATGTCCTCCATTTCATTTTGTAGATCCTCTGCATGCACCCCATAGAGAGTAGCAGCTTGATGTTCATCTAGCACCACCTCAACGGCTTTTGACTTAGCATCTTCTCCGATCTCCTCCATTGATGCCGCTGTGATTGGCACATGGTAGCCTTCATACGTCCGTGCACTACGAGGGGCTACCTCTATGATGTACCACTAGTTTGATGCAGACTTTGTAGGATGAAATATCACCTGCCAGAGCCACATAACTTACATGAGAGCTTCCAAGCACATAAATTCTAAAATGGGATGTTAACTATTTACATACTTACTTGTTCACAATGCTCGGGTAGTACGAAAGCGTCTCTTAGGTTTGCCCATTTCTTAGTTGAATCCACCTCAAGAAAACTAGACTCTCCTCTACGCACAATAGCGTTGCGACCCTCCATGATTATCTTGAACCGTTGCATGTCAAACAAGTCGACAAAAAATCCTCTATAATCGATCCTCAAAATCTCTTGTATCATGCGGAAGTAAGTGAGTTCCGCCACCACATGATCTGCATCAGAGGACCGTCGTTGACTAGACTGTTCAAATTTTGCCATGATTCCACAATCTTGAGTAAAACGCTTTTTGTCGATCTGTTCCACCCTAAAATGTCAACCTTTACACCATGCTGCTGTGTATGACTTATAATACAACCAACAAATATTATGAGTGGCCGTTCAAACATCTAGAAAGTCACTGTTCGTACATTGCAAACTTACCTTGGTCGCGCAACCCCGAGAGTACTCCCACTCTTCCTCAATCACTTCTTTACCGCATTGTTGTGCGCTTTTCAATTGGTTGTGCAACCATCTTAAGCTCACGAATGTTGGTAGGCTCTCCAGACCCGTTGGATAGTACATCGGTGGTCGTCTTCCTCGTCTCCACTCAATTCGTGCCCTTTGTCGCTCTTGCTTTGCATCCTCATATTGTGAAATCCACTTTTGCATCACTGGATTGTGAAGCATGCAAAATCGGTTGATTTTAGCCTCTAGATCTTCCATCATCTTCTTCTCAACACCGAGATTTCACATGACAATCCCATATATGCGCTCATCATCTATGGTTTGCCATAGCGTGTCCCAGGATTTATCAAATCCGTCTAGCCACTCTCCAATGTACACTAGGGACTCTAATACTAGCCAACCTTCTACCATGCTACCCTCCGGACGTGTCTTCTGACGCACATATCCCTTGAGTGTTTTCATGAAGCGTTCTAAAAATAACATCCATCTGGAATGTACTGTGCCAGCTATTTCCACCTCATCAATTATGTGAACAAGAAGATGCACCTGAATGGTTAGCATGGTAGTAGGAAAATGTTTCTCAAACATGCACACAACCTCCGCAGCGTTTAGTTTGGCGAATGGTATGTAGTCTACGTTGATCTCCTTTTGCGAGATCCATTGCACCAACTTTGCAAGTTTGTAGATTGTGTTACGGACGTTGTGAGCGGGATGAAAACACACACAGCGCCTCTATAACGACCCAACACACACTCTTGGGAAGATACACACACACACTATGGGGCACCACTCGGCTTAGACAACACACCTGGCCGAGACAGGGAACACACCTCTGGAGTGAGAGGAGAGAGACTATCCACTTGCCCACTCCACACACACACACACACACACACACACACACACACACACACACACCCAAAAAACTCAGCTCAAAAGAGGATAATTTATGATGTTTAGTTACAATTGAGCTTGGTCCAACACCAATGGGGCAAATAGCTCACACAATATGGGTAAAATAAGCCAGATACAATCACAAACTATAGCAGAAACTTCGCTCATAGGGGAAACTTACACAGAAAATAGCAAGAAAAGTGTGAGTAATTTGGTAAAATGGACAGCACCATCGCGTCCAGAACGGCCCAAAACCCTAGTCTACAATGTCAAAGTGCTCAAATCCGACCTCGGATGAGGAGTTTACGGCCAAAACAAGCTCCAAAATGAGCAAAAACACACCTGCGGTGTTCCTCCTCTCTTCTCCACGTTTTTTCTGGTCTTCTCTCAGTTTTTTCAGTTCCCACACTTAGCTTTATTAGTTGGGCACCCTTGGCCTTTTAGATGACCTCAAACGGACCCCGAATAGGCCAAAAACTGACCTCGCAGTGCATAGTTGTCACCCTGCTGCATCCATGCGCACACCTGGCACTCATTTCTTTTCAATAATGCGTCTCGCAACCACGTGAAGTGGCCCCAAAAAGTGGTCCTAATGATGACCTTTCTGCATAACTCTCACAAGAAAACACCACTTTGAGTCCGTATTCATCCATGTGCAAATATTGACCCCGTTCGCCCTCCTGACGCCACTAGATGCCATCTGACGCACTTGCTTACCTCATGTCGTCGTCCCGCGGATAGCGTCCTCGAGAATTTTTATGCGCTATAAACTCCTCATTATTGTAGAAAAAACATACTGGTACTGGTGATAGTGAAAATCGATGCACTATGTACATGCTGTCCTACCTGTACACATGTGGGCCCCACGTAGCCACCTGGCTATGGAAATTGGGCAATCCTTTATTCGATGCACCATGCATGTGTATGTACATATGCGCAATCGCTTGCTCCAAAAAACTCGTGACATAATTTGCCCATCCCCTAGCCTGCTAGATCATTCATGATCAACAGCAGCAAAAAGAGATATGAGACTCGCCGCATCACAGGTCTCCTCATCCCTCACCAACACTCCTTGATCCACATACAGCTCATCCTGCTCGACCATCATCAACCTGGCATGATACAATTTAAGACGCAATCCATTTACCCTTGACTTATGTAGAAACCCATCCAGGTTAGCCAACTGATATGTACCATTCGGGAAACACTCCACTACCTTGAAAGGGCCTTCCCACTTAATTTGAAACTTCTTTTGGAAGGTGTTGTCCAGCTTACTGTTGTAGCGCAAAACCAAGTCATGTTTCTTGATACCCTTACTTTTGACCTTTTCATTTATCTTTGCCAAAGCCTTATCCTGCATCTGCCCATAATGCTCCAATGCGCTCATCCTATCCAACTGGACCTCTTGTAATTGCAAGAGCCTCTCTTTGAATGCATCACTAGGCGGCCCAAGCAACTTCTCTAACATCTTGACCGCAGGCAACTCTACCTCCACAGGCAATAGTGCTTCCTTTCCATACACCAAATGAAATGGAGTAAACCCTGTACCTGTCTTCACCGAAGTACGGTAAGCCCATAATGCACTAGGCAATTCCAAATCCCAATTCTTTCCTTGGTGCTCTGTCACTTTAGAAATAATTTGTACCAACTCACCATTGAATCTTTCATTTAAGCCATTACACTGCGGGTAATAAGGAGTGGTATGCTGGTGCCTAATCTTCATCTTTGTGCATAAGAAGTCTAGCAGTTTAGCTCTAAATCTTGGCCCCTTATCTGAAAGTAGCTCTAATGGCACCCCAAACTTGCAACATATTTCATCATACACAAAATTTTCCACATCCTTTGCAGTGATCTGTTTTACTACTATAGCCTCTGCCCATCTAGAAAGATAGTCCACTGCCGTCAAAATATAGCTTTTGCCCCTGCTTGTGATAGGTAATGGGCCTATATCATCAATCCCCCACTTTTCAAACACATCAAACACCATAATGGTTTTTCGTAGCTCTGGCTTCAACACTCTCTTCCCAAATGCTTGACACCTATTGCAGGACCTACACCAATGGTGAACATCCTTGTGCAAACTAGGCCATACATACCCCTCTTGCAAAATCTTATGCAAGGTGATCTTTAGAGCAAAATGGCCACCACATGCGCCTTCATGATTCTCTTCCAACACTCTGTAAAGCTCCTCCTGCCAAGGTACACGTCTCAACATGAGATCAGCCCCCTTCATGTATAAGACATCACCGATCAATTTGTACCTGTATGCTCTATGCACAAAACCATACTTCTTAGACTTTTGAATCTCTTTTGGAATAATTCCTGTTAGCAAAAACTCCTCTTCTTGAGCCAAAATTTCCCGGCCATGATAAAGAGGTAAAGTGGTCCTCAACACAAATAGCTCCCCAATCATGCCTTGAGCTGCTTCATGTGCCTCTCCATTTAGAGCACGTTCAATGTGTCTGATGATCCATGCTTCGAACTTTTTTAACAGGCCTTTAATTCTGAAGCACATTTCCTTCAATGAGGTGTTCTTGCTCTTCCACACACCCAGCACTTGCTTCACCACTAACAAGGCATCACCTTTTATGCTCAACCTTCGAACCCCATGCTTCAAACAAATGTGTAATCCGGCTTCCAGAGTAGTATATTCAGCCTCATTGTTACTATGAGCATCCAATTTGAACCCTCTCTTGCATACTAGCTTCCCCTCTGGATCATAAAGTGCTATACCCCCTGAAGCTGCATCATGGCTCTTTCTGTATGAACCATCAAAGAACAACACATGTGCATTGCTGATCTGTGGCACTTCTTCAACTACCTTTCTCACCACCTCTTCCTTAACAATAAGGGGATTCTCCTTGTAGGTCAACAAATCAGCTAGGGTGGCCCTTGTACTATCTTCCACTAGAAAAGAGAACTCAAACTCCTGCAGCTCAATTACCCATTTCTTCACCACATTGGACATGTTAGTACCATTAATTAACTGTGGCAAAAAGGCATAGCTCGTCAAGAAAACAAAAGGCCGTGGTAGCAAGTAATGACGAAATCGTCGACAAGCAAATATTACACTGGCCATCACTAGCTCTACTTCCGAGAACTTTCTCTCCGCTACCAACTTCACTCAACTTGCACAATACACTGGCCTCATATAATGGCTGCCCTTCCCCTTTTGCAATAGCATGGCTCCAATGGCATCATCCCCTACTGATGAATTTACATAAAACACTTTCTCCCAATCAGGAGCCTGCATGGCTGACAACCCCCCTAACACCTCTTTCACCTCTTGAAACACTTCTTCACACTTGTCATCCCATTGCAATGGATCATGCTTTGCCACTTGCTGTAATGGATAAAGAAGCTGCGAAGACAATGGAATAAACCGTGCCATGTACTTCACTTTGTGTATAAAAGTTGCCAATTGCTTCGTACTCGTAGGTGATGGAAGAAGAATAATAGACTTAACCTTATCTAGATCAGCCTCAATGCCATTTTCTGACACCATATGGCTCAATAACTTCACCCTTGGCTGTGCTAGATGACATTTCTTTGGATTTAGTTGTCCTCCACATTCATCATATCGAGTCAATACCATCTGCAGCTTCTCATGGTGTTCAGCCCTACTGCTATAAACACAGAAGTCATCCATAAAAGCTTTAACACAACTACCAATGAATGGTTCCAACACCCAATTTGCTCTCTCTTGATAGAAGGAAGGTCCATTTGACAACCCAAATGGAAATACTGTGTAGCAATAGCAGCCCCATGGCGTAATAAAAGTTGTCTTTGTGCGGTCTTTAAGAGCAATCTTCAATTGAAAATAGCCTGAAAAACCATCTCACACACTGTACCTCTCGTAACCTGCCACTGAATCCAAGATCTGATCGATGAATGGAAGAGGATATGGGTTCTTCTTAGTGGTTGCATTTAAGGGTTTAAAATCTACACAAATTCTCCACTTCCCATCCTTCTTTGGACTGACTACAACTGGACTCACCCATTCTGTGGTCTCCACAGGGACTATGAACCCTGCCTTCAACAACTTGTCCACCTCTTCTCGCAAGGATTCCATTTGCTCTTGACCCATCCTTCTTAGCCTTTGCCGCACTGGCTTAGCACCTTCTTTCAGCTCTATATGCATATCTTCGCCCTTGAACCCTCTGATCTCTTCATATGAAGTAATGAAAAAATCCAGAAAACTGGCCAGCATGTGCAAATATATATCCTTCTCCATAGTTGAGAGGTCTCCACTGATCATTTGTGTCATCAATTCCTGCTTCTTTGACAACTCAACCTTGGTTTGCATCAGCCCTTCAATCACTTTATAAGGCCCTTCACTTTCATCTTCAACCTCATTCGCAAATGCAACTAAACCAAACTCCTGTATTTCTTTGTCTATCAAAAGAAATGCAACATCAGCATCCTCATCACTGCTGGTAGTGCTATCAATGTCCTCATCTGTCACCGTGGAAGAGTCTTCATAACTAGACTCATCCTCATCTTCATAAAGCTCCTCTAATCGTTTCCTTGTGTCCATATTATAAAGCTTCTTGGTACCTGTCTTTCCATAGAGGCTAATCGTACCATGTCGCCAATCTTGAACAGCTCCCACTGCACGTAACCATGGTCTACCCAGTATAATAGGATATGCTCCCAACCCTGCTGGCATCACATGAAAATCAGCCACTGCCTTTGCATCATATGCCTCCACTTCTAAGCTCTTTACAACACCCAAGCATTTTACTTTTTGATCGTTTGCCAATCTGATCCGAAACCCTGACACCCCAGCCACTATGAGACCCATCTTCTCAACGCATGAGTGTGTTATGACGCATATTTGGGCTCCGCCATCCACATAACCTTGTCCCAAATTTTTCCTTTTATGCCACACATCTACTATTGGACAAATGTCTGGTAGCTCATCCATTGCCAACACCTTTACTGAACCTCTCTCTAGCTCTTTCTCCATTGGGTTAACCATCCTCTTCCACTGTCGCTTTAGCTTAGGCACCATCTCTATAAGCTGCCCAAAAGTAACATTTTCCTTCTTGCTCGTCAGATCCTCCTTCAAGTCATAGCTTAATTGCCCATCCCCTAGTGGAAAATCTGAAACATGAAACTTTCGACGAGCTCTCCTTTTCCTCTTGGCCTTGACATCCTCGCCTTCATGGCTCTTTCCTTTCTTCTTACTAGGACCTGAGGCACTTCTTCCTTCCTTATCCTCTGTGGTCCTCTTCCCAATAGGCATCACTAATGTATCCTCTAGCTTTGATGCCTTATCCAAGGTGACTACACTTAGCACTTTTGTCTTTCCCTTTTCCTCCTGGGTCAGTCCTCTGGTTCCTTCGTCTCCCTTAATTTCGATGCCATAATCATTTGACCTAGTTAGCACCTGTCTTGGCAATGGATACATGTCTCCCCCCATCCTTGGTGGCTTATCACATTGCGGGCTGATGTGACCCAACTCTCCACAATTATAACATGTAGGCGTCTACCTCCAAAACCTACCATTGCTTTGTCCAACACCATTCCTAGGCCTTTCTTCACCTCCTGGCTGATTTGCAAACCTCCCTCGTTGGGTTAAAGGCCCGTGTGCCCGGCTGCCCGTTGTTCAGCCGCCCATGTACAGCCATTCATTTACTCATTCATAATAACTATACTTACAACTACACATTGTAGTGTGAGTACAGCCCCGCCACACACTGCGTCTATCTCCTTCTTCGTGCTGGCTCTCTGTGTGTGTGCTCTCCGATCCCAACAAGTGGTATCAGAGCTTGGTAGTGAGAGCATTGAGAGCTTCATCATCATTGTTGAGTGTGTTGAAACTTGCTGCTGTTTCATTGCCGTTTTTCGGTTTCGCGCACACGCGCATTTCCAAAGAGCAGAAGGTTTTTCTGAGCTTGGCATTGGAAGGTTCAGCACTCTGCGAGTATTTTCACCAGGCGTCCTGGAGTTTAACCCCCCTTTCGGAGCCATTCGTGCCATCAGAAATCCCATCCGAGCTACAGACTAGGAGCTGCGTTTTTCAGCTCTCTTTGGTAGTTTTCTGCTGCCAGAGCTTCCATAGCCATTACAGGTGCCATTGTTGTAGTGTCTTCCACTTACGTGAGCCCACAGCTCATTTGAGAGTGTGTAGCCTCTTCTTGGAGTGGCCTCATACACACAGAAAGAGTGGGAGTTTTGGCGACATTGTCTTCTTCGACTACAGGTACAGGTACAGGTACAGGTACGGGTACAGGTTACAGGTTACAGGGAGCTTTGGATACAGGTCTCTTCTGTGGTTACAAAACATGTATTTTGACTGTGGGACAGCCATGTATATGGTTGTGGTTTGAGTGGGAGCTTCTACTCTTCTCGGCAATCTGTTTATGCGTGTTCTTGAGCTACAGGTTTACATCATCTATGTATGTTGATGGATGTGGATATGGCAGTTTGACAGACACTCTTTATGCATGATATTGTGGAGATTTGGTTCACTTATACATAGAGCGGGTTTGCTCTTGCTTGCAGTGTTGCGGTTTGAGTACGGACAGGTACTTGGTTGACAGTAGAGATTGGACTTCGTTGAGCTTGTGCATTGGTTATATGCTCACTTGGATCCATTTATGCTCACGGATTTGTGTAAGCTTGGTCAGCTTATGTCTCTATTGTGGTTATTCAGACATGGAGTATGTTTATGCCTCTATGACAGCTCATTGTTGATGCATTTTGTGGCACAGTTTGCCTAGGCCGGTTGAGTTACAGGTGTCACGGGTTTATGCATTTCTTTGTGGATTTCTACGTACGTTTTTTGACCATATTATGGGCTGATTTATACTCTATGCGTTTTCTCTTTGATTGAGCAGCAGGTGTTGTCAGATTTGCAACACTACTTTGTTGTGGCAGTTTGTTGGTTGGTTACAGGTTTCTCATTGTTGCATTCTTATTGTAATGGGCACTAAAGAGGACACAGTTTTCAATATTGAGAAATTGGATGGTGCTAATTTCTCATATTGGAAAGATCAGATTTGGGATGTCTTGGTGCAGAAGAAACAGATTCGACCTCTAAAGTTGCAGGGAGTTAAGCCAGAGAACATGGAGAGGGATGATTGGGAGGAGTTGGATGAGATGTGCAGGTCTACCATTAGGCTTTCCCTTTCAAAGTCTGTTTATTACAATGTGAAAGATGCACAGGGTGGAGCTTATGAGCTATGGCAGCGGATTTGCGATATGTATGATAAGCATTCGGCTGCTTCTATGGTGTATTGGATTAAAAAGCTTATTGATTTGCGAATGGAGGAAGGTGCTTCCATGAATGCGCATTTGAATGAGTTCAATACAATTTTCAGCCAACTTGCTACGCAGGAAATTACGTTTGAGGAAAATGTAAAAGCTATGTTTTTACTTGTCACGTTGCCTGAGTCATGGGACACATTTAGGACAGCCATAAGTAACTCGGTTCCTGCGAATGAGTTGACAAGTACTAATGTGGAGTCTAGTCTTCTCACGGAAGAGATTAATCGAAAGAATAATGCAGGTAGTAAGTCTTCTAGTGCAATGGTTGTCAGAGGCAGGACTATGGACAAGTATAAGTCCAACAGGGGTAAATCTAGAAGCAAGTCCTGTGCAGGCACAAGTAAAAAGGATGTGGAATGTTTTCATTGTGGTAGAAAAGGCCATTTCAAAAAGGATTGCTACAAGTGGAAAAGGGAAAATGGAGATGGTAAGAAGAAAGACCATGATGCTAAGGACAAGCCTAAATCCAATGTCAAGATTGAGGAGTTAAATGCAACACAAGGAGAGTGTAGCTCTCAAGATGACCATGTATGTGCTCCGACTAGTGCTACTAGTGAAGAGCTTGGTGATGTGTTGCTTGCATCCTATTTTGATGACGCTTTTCTTCTCACTCATGAGCGTAGTATGCCTATGGATTGGGTCATTGACAGTGGTGCTTCTTTTCACGTTACGCCTCATAGGTCGTGGTTTCATGACTACGATGCTTCGAGCACAGGTACTGTCAGGATTGCCGATGGGCGTTCTATGCAGATTCATGGCATTGGGGATATTCATTTGGCTATGCCAAACTCTACTACGTTTGTCTTGCAGCGTGTGCGTCATGTGCCGGCTCTTGCAAAAAGCTTGATTAGTGTGGTTCAGTTGGATTCACTTGGTTTCAATGTATCTTTTGGTGATGGAGGTTGGAAGATCACTAAGGGCAGCCTTGTTTTGGTTAAAGGTGCTAAGAGGAATACGTTGTATTCCCTTTGTGTAGCTAGTGTGGCTGATCACATTGTGGGGATCACTGAGCAACCTCCTGCTTCTTTATGGCATCAGCGTTTGGGGCATATGTCACTAAAAGGTTTGAAGTTGTTGGCACGTGCGGATTACATTCCCGTTTCAGATTTTGGTGGTTTTGAGTTTTGTGAGCATTGCCTTTATGGTCGACATGCTCGGTCTTCTCATAAGAAAAGTGTTCCACACAGATCTTTGGAAAAGCTAGCTTTGGTGCATAGTGATGTATGTGGGCCGATGCCCAATGCTTCTCTTGGAGGTGCTATGTACTTTGTTACGTTCATTCATGATGCTAGCAGGAAGGTATGGGCATACCCCATTCGTAAGAAGGATATGGTGTTTGATATATTTAAGCAATGGTTGGCTCTTGTTGAGAACCAATCAGGTTGTAAGTTGAAGTGCTTACGTACGGACAATGGGGGTGAATTTATGTCTCATGCTTTCACAACATTATGTGTTGAGAAGGGTATACGGCGCGAGCTTAGTGCTCCCTATACACCTCCTCAAAATGGTGTGGCAGAGCGCATGAACAGGACTATACAGGAAAAAGTCCGTAGTATGCTTTCTATGGATGGTTTGTCAAATGGATTTTGGGCTGAAGCTGTTGCCACTTCTGTGCATTTGATAAATCGTTCACCTAGTGTTCCTTTGGGCTTCAAAGTGCCTGAAGAGGTATGGACAGGTTTGCCACCTTCGTATGGTCACCTTCGTGTTTTTGGCTGTGAAGCTTATGTACATGTACCTAAGGCAAAACGTAGCAAATTGGATCCAAAGAGCAAGAGATGTATTTTCTTGGGTTATGGTAGCTCTGGTGAGATGGGTTATCGATTGTGGGATCCTATTGACAAGAAGATTGTGCGCAGCCATGATGTTGTTTTTCATGAGGACTCTATGTATAGAGCATCACCGCGAATGGTTGAGGTTCGGCGTGTGATATTTGAGGAGGATGGTCATCGGTATGATGGTCCCATGGCTGCTCGTGGGCAGCCCATTAACCCTCAAGTGGGAGATCAGCCCTTGTTGGGAGATCATGTAGATGTGGGACAGCCAGATCAGCCCTTGTTGGGAGATCATGTAGATGTGGGACAGCCAGATGCACCTCCTGCACAGTCTTTGAGGCGTTCAGAGCGGCGTGCAAGACAGCCTCAGCGTTTTGTGCCTTCTATGGATTATGTATTGTTGACTGATTGCGGGGAGCCATCATGTTATGATGAGGCCATGTCTAGTGTTGACAAGCTCAAGTGGGAGCAGGCTATGCAGTCAGAGATGGATTCGTTGATCCAAAATGAAACGTGGGAGCTTACTCCTTTGCCAAAGGGTAAGAAGGCACTACCATGCAAGTGGGTTTACAAGATAAAATTGTGTTCAATGGATGCAAAGCCTAGGTACAAAGCAAGGCTTGTGGCTAAAGGATTCAAGCAACAGAAGGGCATTGATTTTGACGAGATCTTCTCCCCAGTGGTGAAGATGTCTACTTTGCGTATGTTGTTTGCCTTGGTAGCTACAGAAGACATGGAGTTGAAGCAAATGGATGTAAAGATAGCTTTCTTACATCCGGACTTGCACGAGGATTTGTACATGGAGCAACCAAGTGGGTTTGTTATTCATGGTTCAAAGAAGATGGTATGCCGGCTTCTTAAGACCTTGTATGGGCTGAAGCAATCATCTCGTGAATGGTATCGTAAGTTTGATGCATTCATGAGTTCATTGGGTTATGTACGCAGTTATGAGGACCCATGCCTCTATACTCGCAAGGCTGCAGATGGTAGTCTTATTGTTTTGGTTTTGTATGTGGATGACATGCTGATCGCAGGGAAGTGTATTTCTGATGTGGATGCCTTGAAACATAGGCTACATGAGACCTTTTCCATGAAGGATCTTGGGGATGCCAGTCATATTTTGGGTATGCGGATCACTCGTGATCGTTCTCGCAAGATGCTCTTTCTTAGTCAGAAAGAGTACATTGACAGGGTGCTTGAGCGTTTTCATATGGAGGGGGGGAAGGCCATTAGTACCCCGTTGCCTCCATATGTAAAACTCAGCCATGATGACTGCCCTCAGACAGATTTGGAGACTACAGAGATGTCTCAGATTCCCTCTGCGTCAGCTGTTGGTTCCTTGATGTATGCCATGGTGGCTACGCGTCCAGATCTTGCTCATGCAGTTGGTGTGGTTAGCAGGTACATGTCTAACCCGGGCAAGCGTCATTGGGATGCAGTGAGAGGTATTCTCAGATACTTGAGAGGGACTTCAGAGTTGTCCCTATGTTATGGTGAGAAGGATATGTCTGTTTGCGGATATACAGATTCAGACTATGCAGGGTCAGTGGACTCGAGGAAGTCTACTAGCGGCTATGTGTTCACAGTTGCAGGTGGACCGGTTTCATGGGCATCACGTTTACAGCCATGCGTTGCTTTGAGCACTACAGAGGCTGAATATATGGCTGCCACTGAGGCTGCCAAGGAGGCCGTATGGCTCTCACGACTAGTGGGAGATCTTGGTATGGCTGGTGATGCTCCGATTCTACATTGTGATAGCCAGAGTGCCATAGCATTGGCACGGAATCCTGTCTTCCATGTGAAGACAAAGCACATTGAGGTGAGGTATCACTTCATACGAGAGGTGCTAGAGGACAAGCGCATAGATCTTGTCAAAATACACACTGACGATAACCCTGCTGATCTACTCACGAAGTCGTTAGCCTCACAGCGGTTTGCACACTGTAGATCGCTGATGGGTATGGCTTGACTTCTTTTGCTGTACTTTGGCCACTTTAAAGGCACACTGCCTTTAAGTGGGAGATTGTTGGGTTAAAGGCCCGTGTGCCCGGCTGCCCGTTGTTCAGCCGCCCATGTACAGCCATTCATTTACTCATTCATAATAACTATACTTACAACTACACATTGTAGTGTGAGTACCGCCCCGCCACACACTGCGTCTATCTCCTTCTTCGTGCTGGCTCTCTGTGTGTGTGCTCTCCGATCCCAACACCTCGACCTCAATTATTTCCCACTTGACCTAGCATGTTTAGGCTGAGATTCTTCATCAAATCTACCACTTGCCTCATGTCTTTCCTTAGCCCATCATCTTGCACTGCTGTAGTGACCACTGCTGGCATAACCTGAGTAGTAACAGGAACCACTGGTTCATGATGAAACCCTGACATGCGACCTTGTAAAGACTCTATAGGTTGAAATTCAGACCTCATGGGCAAAGACTCCACCCCTAACTGGCTCATTTTTCTCAACTTCCACTCTTTGTTCCTTGATACCTCTAGTGCATCTTCATATGTCCTAGGCTTCTTTAGCTCCACTCTCCAATGTATATTCTCCCAAAGACCAGCTAAGAACCTGTCCTTCTTCATCATGTCAGGCAGGGGTACCTGTGGTGCTAAGGCCTTGCACATTCGCTCCCATGCCAATGAAAACTTACGTATATACGCATCTACTGGCTCACCTTCCTTTTGCACCAAAGCCTGTACTTCTTGCCACACTTTGTCAGGATCTTCTATCTTTACAAACTCCACTTCCAACCCATGTCGTAGATTGTCCCAACTC
Source organism: Adiantum capillus-veneris (assembly GCF_014529385.1). Lineage (NCBI taxonomy): Eukaryota > Viridiplantae > Streptophyta > Polypodiopsida > Polypodiales > Pteridaceae > Adiantum > Adiantum capillus-veneris. The sequence goes on from NC_140946.1 coordinate 108,970,524, forward strand.
AACCTTACAGGTGGATCAGCCACCAGCAACTCCTCTTCAAATGCTTTAGACCAAACTCATGCATCACTCTTCAAACAAATTTGGAGAAGGCGTAACATCTGCGCAGGGTCATGAATCTGGTTGCTAATGCAGGAAACCTCCATCTTTTCCAAAAATTCTTCCACATCTTCATCACTTCTTCCATGAAACTCCGGATAAGAGAAAGCCATGGCTACCCAATTTATAATGCTTTGAGAACCCCTTCGAACACACGTGCAAGAACCCAAAACTTTTCACTACTCCCCAGAAACTTCAATGGTGCTCAGCTTTAGATAAGGACAAACACATGCACATCAAATGAGTTTTCATAGTTAATCATCAGAATTACAACAAGAAAAGGACATTCCAAGATCTCTCGTAATCTTCTTGGCCCGAACATAAAGACTATGCGCTGCTGGAAAAAAATCTTCCTGGACACATGAACATTTATCTGGATTCTTTGAGTTAAATGAAATGGAGTGAATTGAGGGCCATTTTGATAATCCATTAAAGCCAACCATGAAGCTCCCAAGAAGGCACACCTGACTTAACCTCTGATTTTGCCAAAATTTCAGCAGCATAACAACATAAATGGCTCAAAAGACCAAAAAAACAGCCATCATAACTTGGAAAAATTTTGGCAGAGTTTCCCCAGAAATAGAGCAGTAGGAACCCAAAATATAGACTGTATATGTATGCATAAGCTGTCAACAATAGAACCCGAGCATCAAGTAGGACTCACTAGTACATAGCCTATGGCGAGGTCACAAAAAGGGTGCTCAAGCTACCTGTATCACCGAAAGGATCTCCACATTTGAGAATCCCCCAGCTCAATAAAAACCTCACGCTATCGACCCTCACACGAAGGCTAATGCAAATCGCGTATAGTCAAGTCTCAGAAATGACTATCTTCCAGACCAAGTCTCAGAAATGGCTGGGACTGCCAAATACAACCAAGTATGGCTCCACAAATGCGTACAATGGCAGTTTCCACAAGTAACGTACAATCCTGCAGACAATGCGCTCAAATAGGCGCCAAGTGATGCATATCCACAACAACTGTAAGTGACATCACTGCTACTATATCACTGTACTCCAGCTACCTGTACCTGTGTGAATCACCTATACTTGTACCTGTCGCTGTAACCTGTAATCTGCAACCTGTAATCCCGAATCTCGAAGCTTGAAGCTCGAAGCAGAAGGTACTCGAAGAAGATCCTCCGTGGGGGCGCCAAAAGAATGTGAGCGGGATGAAAACACACATAGCGCCTCTATAACGACCCCACACACTCTTGGGAAGATACACACACACACACACACACACACACTGGGGCACCACTCGGCTTAGACAACACACCTGGCCGAGACAGGGAACACACCTCTGGAGTGAGAAGAGAGAGACTATCCACTTGCCCACTCCACACACACACACACACACACACACACACCCAAAAAAATCAGCTCAAAAGAGGATGATTTCTGATGTTTAGATACAATTGAGCTTGGGCCAACACCAATGGGGCAAATAGCTCACACAATATGGGTAAAATAAGCCAGATACAATCACAAACTAGAGCAGAAACTTCGCTCATAGGAGAAACTTACACAGAAAAAAAGCAGGAAAAGTGTGAGGAATTTGGCAAAATGGACAGCACCATCGTGTCCGGAATGGCCCAAAACCCCAGTCTACAATGTCAAAGTGCTCAAATTCGACCTCAGATGAGCAGTTTACGGTCAAAACAAGCTCCAAAATGAGGAAAAACACACCTGCGGTGTTCCTCCTCTCTTCTCCACGTTTTTTCTGGTCTTCTCTCAGTTTTTTCAGTTCCCACACTTAGCTTTATTAGTTGGGCACCCTTGGCCTTTTAGATGACCTCAAACGGACCCCGAACAGGCCAAAAACTGACCTCGCTGTGCATAGTTGTCACCCTGCTGCATCCATGCGCACACCTGGCACTCATTTCTTTTCAATAATGCGTCTCGCAACCACGTGAAGTGGCCCCAAAAAGTGGTCCTAATGATGAACTTTCTGCATAACTCTCACAAGAAAACACCACTTTGTGTCCGTATTCATCCACGTGCAAATATTGACCCTGTTCGCCCTCCTGACGCCACTAGATGCCATCTGACGCACCTACTTACCTCATGTCGTCGGCCCGCGGATAGCTTCCTCGAGAAGTTTTACGCGCTATAAACTCCTCATTATTGTAGAAAAAACATACTGGTACTGGTGATAGTGAAATCGATGCACTATGTACATGCTGTCCTACCTGTACACATGTGGGCCCCACGTAACCACCTGGCTATGGAAATTGGGCAATCCTTTATTCGATGCACCATGCATGTGTATGTACATATGCGCAATCCCTTGCTCCAAAAAACTCCTGACAACGTCAAGAGACAAACATCCCTCAATGGCAACCGGTAAAATAAACTGCAAAACACGTGCAACAATGATATTAAAGTCCACACAGAAATTTGTTACACAATTCCCACTATGATATATTCCACTATGAACATACCTGACACATTTTATGTCAGTCGTGTGACTTCAAACCGGTAAGCTTTCCTTCTTTAGTAAAACACGTTCGGAGCGAGTGCATTACGCCAGTGGGGGTCCGCAAAGATCGAATGGTGTCTTTTACTTTGCGTTCTTGGGCTCCTGTGAAAATCCATGGTGCTTTAGGGAGTTTTATTGATCCATCGGACGCTGTTTGCGGCCAATATTGCTCCATACGATCCACATTTCTAAGGTCAACTCTGGCTCCCAAAGTATCTTTCTTGCCGGTCAGATGGTCCCATAGTAGATTCCTCCTCTGACTATCTGCAAGCTTTCTCCAGTTTTCCCATCATGGAGGTGGTCTCTCGCAGCAGAATTAATCTGAGAACAAAGCGATCAGCGCTTGAAAAATTGCTGCTCCCATCAGTCAAGATCTTACGCATGGCACTTTCGAAAGCTATGTAGCTGTGCAGTAGGTCTTGCATGGACCCGCTTACTTGCTTGCACGTCTCATGGAACTTCTACGAAGCCGTCTGACTCTCCTTAGAGCTTGGGAGAAGCTCTCCATGAGTGGCCTCTTCTTGGCGCATGCTGCTTCGACTTCTCTTCTGCCCTCTGCTTGCTGATATTTCATTCTTTCCCCAAGCGATGCAAACACGTTAAATTGGCCACAGTGTTGTGTGTGTGTGTGTGTGTGTGTGTGTGTGTGTGTGTGTGTGTGTGTGTGTGTGTGTGAGAGAGAGAGAGAGAGAGAGAGAGAGAGAGAGAGAGAGAGAGAGAGAGAGAGAGAGAGAGAGAGAGAGAGAGAGAGACTCACCATTTCTGAGAAGCGTCGGTGGCTCTCTGAGTTGTGCCTAAAAGAAAATCTAAATCTAACCTTATCGTAAACGATAAAAAGAAGAAAATGGTATCACCTTTCTATCACCCAAATGTGGTAGATTGGTTATGCCATTTCCCGCTTCAATAACAGGTAAATAATGTAAATAAATCTAAATCTAATCTAATATAACGTAAATCTAAATCTAACGTAAATAAACCTAAATAAACCTAAATCTAATCTAATATAACGTAAATCTAAATCTAACGTAAATAAACCTAGATCTAATCAAACGTAAATCCAACTAAAAATAAACCTAAATCTAATTTAATTTAACTTAAATAAACCTAAATCTAATTTAACGTAAGTCTACATCTAACCTAATCTTTAATGTCTTTTGGGATAGTTTCCTACGACGTTAAAACTCTCTTCTTCTTGTGTGTGTGTGTGTGTGTGGGTGTGTGTGTGCCAATAAAAAGAGAAAAATGGTATAACCTTTCTAACCATTTCCCTCTTGAATAACAGGTCTTGAGTTCAACTCCTCGTCGACTAGATCTTTAGGTCTTTTTAATTAGTTTCCTACGACGTTAAATTAAACTCTCTTCTTCTCGGGTGTGTGTGTGTGGGTGTGTGTGCCCGCCAATAAAAAAAGGAGAAAAATGGTATAACTTTTCTATCACAGAAGTGTGATAGATTGGTTATGCCATTTCCCTCATGAATAACAGGTCTTGAGTTCAACTCCTGTCGACTAGATCTTTAAGGTCTCTTGGGATAGTTTCCTACGATGTTAAGACTCTCTTCTTCTTCTTCTTCTTCTCTCTCTCTCTCTCTTTGTTTTATATCTTTCTCTCTCTCTCTCTCTCTCTCTCTCTTTTCCTCTCTCAATGTGTGTGTGCATTCTTTGTTTATGCATGTGTGTGTGAATTTTTGGTTTATGCATGCTCTCTCTCTCTCTTTTCCTCTCTCAATGTGTGTGTGCATTCTTTGTTTATGCATGTGTGTGTGCATTTTTTGTTTATGCTTGTGCTCTCTCTCTCTCTCTCTCTCAAAAACACAATAAGTGTGTGTGTGTGTGTGTCTGTGTGAGAGAGAGACAGAGGGAGAGAGAAAGAGGGGAAGGGAACATGAGAGTGAGGAGAGGGAAGGAGCATACCTGGCTCTCCTTCCTCTCCTTGTGTGTGTGTGTGTGTGTGTGTGTGTGTAGAAGAAAGAGAGAGAGAGGGAGAGCGCATGTTACCTTGCTTGCTTGAGTACGCACCGAAAACTCAGATATGAGATCTGAATTTTTGAACGCTCTCGGTTATTTTTTTTAGCCCTGACGGCATCGCTAAGTTACTTGTAATTTAGCGACGCCTATAGCGACGCCGTGGTTTTTCACATTTGAGCGTCACACTCCGAGCGTCGCTACTATTAAGCACCTCTTGTAGTGTTGAATACCTTTCACCAATTCGTCAAGAACTAGCTCCTCCACTTTGGGTATTGTCGAGGTTGTCTTCTCTATAGTTTCCTCTTCCGCAACATCCATGATGTCAGCCATGATTAGCTTATCAACTCTCATCCGTCACTTCACGATCATGTTGACTGCTTCAATGACTACCTTCTAGTTGGATGTTAAGCCCAATTCTCCTATTGAATCCTCCAACAATTGCACTAGACTCTTCTGAAATTGAGGGTCAGAAGCCTGAATGAACAACTCAACCCTCTGTTCCCTCATTGAACGTTGATCTATTGAGGACAGTTGCTCGAATTTCTTCTCAAAATCCCGTAATAACTCTCGTGCTGACAGATTTTTGTTCTTCTTTTGCACCCATTTCATAAAAATTTTCCTTGTATGACTTGGATAAATTGTACTATAAAGATTTGTCAAAGGTACTACCAAGGACACTAATTTTTGTACCACTAACCCATGCTTTCACCCTCATAACTAATGTTGCACTGCTAGTGCTCCTTGGTCTTGACCACAAAGTGCGAAACTATAATAAAAGTATAATAAAGTTTACTAGTAGACTCACAGCCATGAAAACTATTAATTTCAAATGTAGCTCAATTAAAAGATTCTCACCATTTTTTTAAAAGAAGAAAGTGAAATTAAATTAGAAGGCAGAAAGCTGTTACAAAAGTGTACAAAAGGGAGGAAGGGATAGTCCAGCTAGGATAACAAAGGTTAAGATGTACAACCATAAAGCATTTGAAGTTTCTCAACTAGGTACAAACTTGACAAAATGGTTTTTGCCATGTGAATGATTTTTGGATGGACTTGAGGAACCTATGGGGACTTCCTTAATGTGCCAAATCCTCTATTTTGTAGATCTTATAAGGTCATGTTTGGAGAGGTAAAGGGGGTTAGGGGGGCTCTCTTGATGGATAAATTTCTTTTTGCTACACCAAAAATGCCATAGATATATAAATCTTCAGACACCCAAGAGAGGAATATCAAGGCCTTTGCATTCACCAACAAGTACTTCATCCCTAGTAAGCCTTTTTGGATGAAAATTTTTGAAGAAAACTGTGTAGAATCTTGTTAACTGAGTAGCTAATAAATATATGAGAGATAATTTCCTCCTACTTCCTTCATATGGGGTATATCCCATCTCCCATGCCAATCTTTTCGACCCTTAATGCTACCCACAAACATTGATGTAGGAAAAGCGATTGTGATTTAAGCTCCAATCAGTATTCCATTTGGAGTTGAGTCTCTGATTGAGCTCATTCATTTCTTTGCAAAAGTCTTTGACCAGCAACTCTAAAGAACTTGAGGTCATAGCAAACATCAGCAAGCAAGAGGGCACTCTTGCCTAATTGATCTTTTGAGCATGATTCTTTTAGAGAGCTCTCCATTCACATAAATTTTAGCAAACACATCTCCAAAAAGAACATGAACAACTTGATGAAACATTTTCTAATGCCAATATACCAAAGAGATTGCAATATAAAATCCTACTCCATTCTATCATAATCTCTATCAAATCAATCTTGAATGAAGAAAACTCTTGAGATTCCTAGGCATATTGCATGCCCTCCCATATGGTGATATTATCCAAGATGAACCCGCCTCTGATAAAACCTTACTCTTTACTAATTATAAGATTATTCATGAGGGGGTCAATCCTTCTAGTATCTAGGGAGAGAGAGAATTTTTTTTGGATTGAAGTTAAAGAGGTAGTTGGCATCGGATTGGCTAGATCCTCCTTAGTCCCTATTTTGTAAATGAATTTGGAAATACCATTATTTACATTAGTAGGAAGAGTCCCTACTCTAACAACTTCTTGACAAACTTGGCAAATATAGGGAATGAGGAAGTCTTTGAAAAGATGTATAACTCCATAGAGAGCCATCAATACCATGAATTTTACCTGCCTTGAGTTTTCCAATGGTTTCTCTAGTTGCCCACTCAATGAGGGTCTGGTCAAGGAGGTTTTCTTTATTTGGGCATAATGCCTTCCTTCTTCCTTGATCTCAGGGGGATCACAGAAAACATTGTTGAAGAGCTCATGGGCAGCTTCAAGATTTTCATGGTGAGAAGAGGCAAGCATACCCTCCTTATTCTTAAGAAGAGGGATTAAGTCCTCGTTTTTGTGTGTCTATTTTGCTAGCCCAAAAGTCTCTAGTACAAACAAGGGATAATTTTGTAAGAAGTTTCATGGGCACATGCAATCTCTACATTGATTCATAGTGCACTCTATAATTTGATACTTGAGGATCACACCAATACACCTCATTGCTAAATTTTATAGCTAGCCACAAAACATAATCTTATTTGCAATACAATACATGTCACTATGCTAAACCTTTTTAAATTGCATACCATGACCACCATATTCACATCATAAATGTCAATCATATATAATTCTTGTGAAGCTGATTTTATATGGAGGAATTGCATACCATGACCACCAATGACAAAGATGTTCTTCAAGAGTTGTGTGATGATCTAAAAGCCCATATTACTCGATTGGAAAACAAAGCCCTTTTAGAGGGATTGCTAGTTCAAAAAGAGCTCTCGTGAAGCCTATACCTTAGCAAGTGTGTCTCTCTCAGCTAAAGCATTGGAGACCTATAATAATGATGACTATGACATATAAAATTATCACCAAATTTATTGTCCTAAAGCTCTCTTTGATCTTGGATAAGGTGATCACCCCCCACCAACATGGATTTATTAGAGGAAGGCCAATATACGACAACATCCGTGTAGCAATGATCTCTAAATGCACTATAAGAGGAATTTAAGTCTACAGTTGTTAGTATTGTTGCGGATTAACCAAGGCCAATGTATGAAAACATTCTTCTAGCAATGATCTCTACATACACTATAAGCGGAAAAGTCTAGAGCTATTAGTATTTTTGCGTGTAGAGAAAAAATTGTGCGAGTGGCAATGGCGGCGGCAACATTCTTTGTGACTATTACAACGTTCTTTACTGCCTGTATTATTGCCCATATTACTACTACATGGCTTTTCAAAAATAAAGATACTCATTTGGGTCATAGAATATTGGATGGCCCAAATGAGCATCTTTATTTTTGACGTGCATAAAACATATCAAATATCAATTGCATTTTGGAAAGTGTACAAAAAAACTTTGAAATTAACAACATACTTGAAATTACATGTCACACCTTACCTGCATGATTTGAAGAACAAAAGAACAATATTAAATTTAATTAAAAATAAAGCCACAATTCCAAATGAATTTTATGTACAAATGTGGGTTTGTTGTGCCATATTTACACTCGTAAGAAAGGACTACAAAAAAAAAACTATCAATCTAAGTTCTCATGATCCTCCTCCTCGTCCAAAGGTACATAATTTTAGTCGCTCTGACTCTACAACAACCAAAATCAAACTAGATGAGTCAATAACTCAAAATGATTATTACATTATTCACTAACTATACTTACTACTTGTAGAGATCCAATTGTTGAGTCGGATTGCTCACAAAAGATATGATCATTTTCCAAACTCCGTGTGTCCTACTCGATACTTGATTATCTCTCTAGTAGGTTGAAGTGATTTTTTTAACAATTAAAAATAACCAAAAACGTTTCATAAGCTAAAACACCTCCTATACAAAACTTGCACAACTATAAATTACTTCATATCTATCATTTTGGGCTACTTTACCTCCCAAACCAAAGTCCGTGGGAGTTTGTCTGGCCCAAGAATCGCGTTGTTGGCTATGGGATGAGCTCATTGATGATTCCTTGCTGAGTTCTTGCATGGCCCACTCCCACTCCACCTCTGCCATTTTGGATTTGTGACTTGGTTGGCCTTGGCACGCTGTACACTTGATTGCTTGTTTTTTAGAAATTTTTTGATATACCCCTCTAACCATTGCATGGACAAATGCTCATTGAAGGCATTCAAAAAGCAAGCATGAAATGCTTTCTCGACATAGTTTCTATATGATCGGCAGACAATTGGTCTTTGAACTCAATAAAACAATTTTTATACATCAAGTGTATAAGAATTCGCAAGTGGCACCAACATGCCCTTCCCTATACAGTGCCAAAATCAACCTCCACCATATTTGACTCTATAGTAGTGCTCTTATGTATTTGGCATAGGCATTTCAATGTTCTCATCCTCTATAGCTAAAGTAGAATGCTCCAACACATATGATCCCACCCCCTCACCACCACAAAAATAGGCATCCCAAGAGGAGACCCCTTCACTGCACTTGTCACGACACTCGCTACCCTGAGATGAACACCGTTGTGTGCGATTGGAAGACGTTCGTTGTCATAAAATCCAATATATAACTAACCCAAATGATTTTCTCATATTAAACTGATCATTTAATGTGGGAGAATAAACGAGAATAAGAGTTAGAAAATAGACATGTACTTACGGATCTATCTCAGCATGGGACCAAAGTCAATGGGTCCAAATGAGAGATGGTCTATCAAAGAGCAATGCTAGATAATGGAGCTTGGAAGACCTTAGGGCTAGATTCATTAAAGACCTCCAAAGGTTAGTGTTAAAAGTCCTTAGACCTAGAACCTTAGACAAGCTAGGGTTGAGCTTGAGGTGGGAACTCGGCCTAAGCTTGAGGTGCTTGTCGTGCTTGCTGACTAAGGTGCTTGAGGTGCTTGTCATGTTTTATGACTAAGGTGCTTGAGGGGCTTCATGAATAAGGTGCTCAAGGAGTGGGGTGTTCCAAAGTCAACATGATCTCTACAAGAAGGTGGGCGAGCCCTAAAGCTAGGGGCATGAGAGAGAACACACACAATAGGAAAGCCCAAGACCTAAGAGGCAACAAGGACACATGTCAAGCACCTACACATGATGCCCTCTTGTAGTGCCCTCGGGAGGTGCACCTTTAAGAAACTATTCATATAACATGTGCTCAAAGGGTATTAAACAAACCCCTACTTACATGCTTAAGATAATATAGTCACCCATTTTTCTTCAAAAACTTACGGGTTTTTCTCTAAAATCAATTAAAAGCCCCTTTGTTAATATAATCCTCTTAAAATTTTAAAATTTTATTTTTTTTGCAGTTCAAAAACCCATTCATTTGAACTCATGTGGTAAGTTACATGTCTAACAGGTGAACTCCCCGAGGTAGTGCCTAAAGCCTATTGATTGACCTCTAAAGGGGTCCAATGAGATTTTAGTTTATTTAATTAAGTGTAAGCATTTTTCAATCCCTCTCTCTCAAACGATAAAGTAGGACACTTGTCCAAATGCTACCATGGTTGCTTGATATGTCTAATGCATGTGATTGGCTAGTCTAGAGAAGGTCCAATCAACTTCAAGCTTGATCTAGAAAGATGGGTCGATCCAAGAAAGGAGGGGGGTATCTTGACCATATACTCTCTCACACACACACACTGATTCTCATGGTGTGTAAGAACTCCATCTCCTTCTCCAAGCTTGAGAAGTTGAGAGCCTACACCAACAACTCTTGGCTATGGAATGTAAATCCAACCAAGAGCCATGCTCCAAAGTGCAAGCTTTCCATCTTCTTCATCTCCATTACTGTGCTACTACGCTACGCTAAGCTACAAGAGTAATACAAGTAAGGAGATTATTTATTTCTTGTAAGTTACTTATTCTTCCTATTCCCTACCCTCATTCCCTGCTAGCTCTCTCCACCTTCTTCGAAGGTGTTTGAGGTCTTCGGACTGAGGCCAGGGACAAGTTAATGCTTTCATTTAGCTAAGTTACAGGCATAATTGTGGTGCATGAAGATCTCTACCTTCATTGCACCATCAAGGTCCCAAGGAACACAAATCTTGTATTGTACAAAGTCTCTCTTTATGGGAGAAGATATAATACAAAAAACTTTTGGAGGGGGGACCAGCTCCACATCAATCGGGTCCTCAACTGTTGTCAAGTTCATTAATTCTCTCTTTTGCAAAGTATTGTTCACGCCAAGTTAATTAAGTATAATGGTTATGTTGCTACCTCTAATCAAGTTCACCCTCTAGTTTTTCAAATTATTCTCATAAAAATGCTCACTACAATTTTTTTAATTCCGCTGTTCTCAATGTTCATAGTCCATTTCCATTACATTTGTATCAAAGCTATTGGTTTCTCTTTTCTTGCTTAAGAAGAGAGGTCCTTAAGTTGTCCATGAAAGGCGACATGTTCATTCCAAGAGGGTAAGTGGGACAGGGATCTATTATCCTGGTTGAAAAGGACTTAGTTTGAGGTACACCATTGGGAACTATAGACTTAGTAATGGAGTCTCTCGGGGCTTTCCTTTGGGTTAACCCTTATTAGCAAGCTGAATAGGAACCATAATCAACTAGGCAATGTTAGAACCTCTCCCCTACTCTTTGCAATCAAAAATCTCTAAACCACAGGTGTGGCTACTTGACAGCTAATTTTCAAAGGTAAAGAAGAGTAGCAACTAAGGTTTTTGAGGGTACCAAAGCACAAAGTATCATATACATAAGTTTAGTTAGCATGGCTCACAATAATCAAGAGAGTAGAATCAATATTGACAACTTTGATTTTGCACATGAAGGTGCTACTAATGATGCCCCAATGTTTGTGAAATATCTTGTTACTAGGTTGCAACAAGCTATGGGCAACCCTGCCTTGCAAGCTAAAATTACCTAACAGCTTTGTGCTTATGGGATTTCCCTACCTCTCCAAGAAGAGAGAGAGCTTAGGACGCCTCTTGTTGAGACTTCCAAAAGAAGACTCTCTACGATAAGAGAAAAGGAGGAATCCAATGAGTGAGAAAGAAACGAATCTCCAAATTCCTCTAGAGATGTGGCTCCACGAAGACGGCGGTCTCGGAAATCCCCAACTACTCCAAAGAGGAAAATATCATCCTATAGTCCTTATCCTTGTCACTCCAAAAGGGATGAGAGTAAACAAAAGAAGAAAAAGATAAGAAAGAGGTCACCGTCTTCTTCTTCTTCTTCACCTTCCTCCTCTTTCAATGAAAGTAGCGGTTATTCTCCTAGAGAATACAACAGGAGAGGATATCGCAAATCCTACCCTGCTTGGAAAAGGTACCACAAGCTTAAGAAGTTCAAAGAGGGAGGAAAGAGTATCTCTTTTTTCACCATGATGGCACCTTTGGTGCTACTGACAAAGTATTGGCCTTCATCCATCAATTTGATGCGGCCTTTGGAGACAAGGGCTTCATGGAATCCTCCAAGCTACGTCATGTAGCTATGCACTTTCAAAAATTTGATCGTCAATGGTGGGCTAGCTTTCGTGGCAACGACAAATTTCCAAAGACATGGAAAAATCTATGAGTTTCCATCATGAAGCAAGCGACACCAAAGATAAAGTGATTATTGAATGGCAGAGTTTGAAGTTACTTCCCAACGAGTCTATCCACAAATATGTAGACAAGTTTTGGGACTTACATCTCAAAGCTATAGTCTTTCAAAATATAGACTTCGAGCAAAAGCAACAATTTTGTGCAGGATTACCTGAAGAAATGGTCGTGTATGTCAACCCTAAATGGCCTGGTTCTATCACCAAAGTCATCCACCACACTATGGCTGCATCTTGTATCTTGTATTCCTTGCAAGCGACACCAAAGATAAAGTGATTATTGAATGGCAGAGTTTGAAGTTACTTCCCAACGAGTCTATCCACAAATATGTAGACAAGTTTTGGGACTTACATCTCAAAGCTATAGTCTTTCAAAATATAGACTTCGAGCAAAAGCAACAATTTTGTGCAGGATTACCTGAAGAAATGGTCGTGTATGTCAACCCTAAATGGCCTGGTTCTATCACCAAAGTCATCCACCACACTATGGCTGCATCTTGTATCAATTTCCAACAAGGGACTAAAAGGAATGCCACGCCCATGGAAAACAAAGATCAAAATGATGCAAAGGGGAAGAAACTTTCTTCCCAAGTCAATTCCAACAACAACAACAACAAGACCAAGAAGAAATGAGTTTACAAAGGTAAAAAAAACTCTCTCCTAAAGAGCTAGAGGCTTTTTGTGAAGATCACAAATGCTTTAAGTGTGGGGAGCAAGGACATGGCTATCGTTCTTGCCTCAAAAGAAATGCCTGCAATGAGACTCCTAGATCTTCCACAGTGTCGAAGCTCCAAAAGAGGATGCTCATTGCAAGTGATCATCCCTTCATATGCTTCGGGGAAGGTGAGGGAGCATGATGCCTTTATCATATTTGATCCTGGCTCTACTCACAACTTCATATAAACGGAGTTGGCCACAAAGTTGGGCATACAAGATTTTGAGATGGGAGATATTGTAGCTGTTGATGGGGCTTTCAAGGGACTACAAGCCTCCGTTACTCCCTTGATTGGGAAGTCGAGGCTTCATGTCCAAAGCTACATCAACAAAGAAGACGTTTTCATCTCTCCTCTCCAATATGAGGATGTTATCTTAGGGGCACCATGGTTTAGCCGCATGGCTGCCAACATGAAGTTCCTTGAAAGGAGAATTACTTCACCTACAAGAAAAAGAGCATGTATATAGATGCTAATGAGTCCGGTTGCACTATACCACTTGTAAATTCACCTGCTTTTGATAAGTCAATGAAAAGCTCGGTTTTCTTGTACAAGATTTTTGTCAAAGAGTCTTTAATGATGCTAATGTTTCAACAAATCAAAATGGTAGGAATCGAGAAGAATTAGACTTGTCTAATTTTCTAAATAGATTCCAAGATGTATTTATTGATGACATCCCTATGGAGTTACCTCCAAAACGAGGGGATGATGACCATATGATAGAGCTGCTACTCGAGAGCTCACCACCTAATAAACCTCCTTATAGAGTTTCTCAAGCTCAACAAGAGGAGATTATGAGGCAAGTGCACGAACTGGTCGATAAAGGGATGGTGAGGCCTAGCTCCTCTCCCTTTTTTTCTATCAAAAACAAATTTCCCATACTGCAGGTAGAAGACCTGTTTGATAAGCTACAATGTTCTACCTACTTCATTAGGTAGAACCTACTTCAGTAGGATTGACCTTAAAAGTAGCTATCAACAAATAAGGATAGTGAATGAAGATATTGTAAAGACCATGTTCCGTACAATGTTTGGTCTTTATGAATAACTTGTCATGCCGTTTGGTTTGACAAATGCTCTAGCCACGTTCAACCGCCTAATGTAGAAAATCTTTAAACCCTATCGCAAGCTCACTGATGCTTGTGGAGATTTCCTTGGAGAAATTTTGCTTCAAGAAGAGCATTCCATAACATATGAGAGTCGAAGACTCAATTCAAACGAGCAAATATTGGGCATCTACGAGAAGGAGCTACTAGTTGTCCTACATGCCCTTGACACTTGGAAGCACTATATATTGGGGATTCCATTCATCTTACGAACGGGACACCAAAGTCTCAAGTACTTCATGATACAAACCAAGCTCTCTGACAAACAAATGAGGTGGGAAAATTTTCATTTGCAATTTAATTTTCACATTGCTCACATTTCTAGCAAGCACAATCAAGTAGCTGATGCACTATCACGACTGGGAGCATCATTCCCCTCTCACTTGATGATGCTCCCCATTGGTCTCTTATCGATGGAGGTGGGAGTGCACTCAAGAATGAAAGACAATGGCAAGAGTGGGTAAGCAAAGGCATTGCACCTAGTGATAGTGATAGTAGCTCTACTTTGACAGCTCCTCCACAAGCCTCTCAGGGACGCTTCGAGTTTGAGGATGAGCACATGCTTGCCATGGTTAATGAACTATTGTCGCACGAAGCCAACATTGTCTCGTGACCAAATGGTGAACACCTATCACATCTCGCAAAGAGACAGATTCAAGACTGAAATGTCAATCCTGGGAAGCAAGTGACTCAACCAAGGCATGGAGGCACGCCAAGCTGTTGTCAATCTATCATCTAAACACATTACAATCCGCTTTGACAGTTAATGTGCATTTTATCTCCAAACAACCTGGGTTCTTCCCTATAATCCCTTCACGCAAATCCACTAGTAAAACAACTCCAAATGACTCCATACTTATTAGGCAACATCCTTACATTATCAGAAACATATCTAGGTCATCAAGCTTACAATCTAATCACGAAAAAAAGGCGAGTTTTTTTAGTAGTCTAATTGTAGGTCACTAAATCAAGAATTACACATGCCTATATAAGGTAATCCTAAGGGTTGGGAACCTCATACAATCAACGTAATCTCAATCAAACACTCAAATGGTGAGATAAGTCCCCTTGAACATTGAATAATTCAGTGCTCAGATCTCACAAATCTCCTACAATGTAGATATTTGTGCGTAGAACTTGATGAGACTAACACAGTGGTGTCCTCAAAAATTTTATACGACAACTGTACGGCACAATGCAAAGAGATAAGATCACAGTAGAAAGATAGAAGCACATGATGTACAAAAGAAAAACGTTATCCCCTCATTTCATTAACACTAGTCCTCTCAAAACACTACAAAGCTGCCAAGATTATCACATGGATAATAATTTTGGACAAAATAAGTACAACCAGCTTTCATTACAAGGACCAAAATTCTTCCCAACACCTCATTTACATGGTCTTTGTTGTTGTTGGAATCTTCCAACACCCCCCCTCCTAGTACATGCTGTCCCCGACATGAGTCAAAACTGAGGTGGTCCTTGAATGTACGGTTGACATTGCATGTAGCAATTTTCTTGCCATCTTAGCCCTTCTTGATATTCCTTTGCTAGCCATGCATCCTCCTGGAAAAATGTATGTATGGTGTTTGTTTGGTGGATCTCCATAGCATGGTAACTCACAAATTTGTTAGAGTTTAGTCTCCTATCCAGTGGTAGCTCCAATATCTTTGAGGAATAGATTAGGGAGTGAGGGTTATTTTGTGGTTGTGCTCGGCCATCTCTCAGATAGATGTACATGTTCTTGATGGTGCACTCCATGGTGTTTCTCACCCAATTGATTGGCATGAGGTGAAACCCTCTTTCCTAGGGTTTCTTAGGGCCAGAGTCATGAGTGCTCTACAGTTCTTCTACTAAATATGTGTGGTAGGTTACTTTCAATGAGTTTACATATTTATTAGCAGTTATTAGCCATTTATCAAGATCGTGGTATTTTGCCGTAGATAGGTCAAATTTGAGATTTACCTATGTATGCAACCCACCCCTTTGTACTTTTGAAATGTTTTCTAGTGTAGAGCTTTAATGTTTGGGAACACTCTCACTCTCTACCTTTTTCTCTTTGTGCTACCACTCTCTCTCTCTCTCTCTCTCTCTCTCTCTCTCTCTCTCTCTCTCTCTCTCTTCCTTAGAGATCTATCTCTCCCTTGCTAGCACTCTCCCCCCCTTGTTGTGTGCACACCCTCACGGTGTGTCATTGTGTGCAGTCAGTTACCGTGCTTGTTTGATGGTTGGTACATGCTAGAAGCTTGACAATGAGGAGATCCATCATGATATATCCAAGATCTATTGGCTTCTTGATATGGAGAGGAGGTTTGCTCGTAGTTTTAGACAAGTTCATCACCTGATTCATACTTTTCCACTGCACCTTTGACATGGTATCAAATCCATGGTGTGCTCTTAAATTGGATCGGTGATTTGTGCAAGATTTTGGTGCTAATTTTTTGTGACAAAAAGAGATGGTTTGCTATTTTTTCTACATTTTCACTATTTTAGAATTGATTTTGTCTATGGTGGGCAGATTTGTAGATTTTTCTCTTCTACCTCGACCTAGCCTTATCACATGCCTAAGCTCTCCAACACCATGGAGAAGAGTGACGAGTCTAAAACAAGTTCAGCCCGTGATGATGAAGTACATCATGAGGATGAGGTCAGCAATGGTGAACCAACCATCAAAAAGGAGGGGTAAGATTGGTCCCATTTCCACTCTCACATAGGTGATCAACAAATCAAGATACCTACCCTCCCTACATTTCCCTCAGATTGGAAATTGAATGGAGACAACCATGCCATTTGGAAAGATATTACCATCATGGCCCGTGTGGGAGTGAAGTTATGGGGGTGTGTTAGTGCTTGAGTATGGTATTTCATTATCCTCAATAATACACCATCAGTTACTAGCCACATATGATTGATGAAAGATGCGAAGTTGATTTGGGATCAACTTTATTCACTTTATGATCAAGTTTCTCTAATGACGCAGATATCCCTTGGGTGCAATTGAGGACCTTGGATGTGAAGAACTCTTCCATGTGGGATCACATCAACAAGATGCATGAGCTTCAACAAGAGATACTTCATGTGGAAAAGATTATCAATTCTAAGAATGTGGCCATCCAGCTTCTAGCCCATTTTCCTTCTCGGTACACTAACTTTTACTCTTCATTGATTACAAGTGACCAGATGAATAACATATCTTGGGACAAGATTGTTGCAATGGTATTGGACTAGGAGGAGTAATTCAATACGGGGAAGAAGTCAGGCTCCGAAGCCTTGAATGGTTCTTTCAACAACATGAAGCAGAAGGGTAAGAAGAAAAGCAACAACACCAAAGACAAGAAGAGCTATGTTGAGAGGGAAACCTTGAAGGCGGAACGGCATTGCCATAGTTGCAATGAGAAGTGACATTATTGGAGGAAGTGTCCAAAGCAAGTTGGAGATGCTTCAACTTCTTCGGCGGTAGTCGTGTAGTCGTCGGCCTTTGTTCATTTGGAGAATCTCTCCACAAAGGACTCTCCAGAGACATCGAGGCTAAGTTGAGTCGTGCAGGTCAAGATGAATGTGATTGGATTCTGGATAGTGGTGCTTCATGGCACATGACACGTTCAAAGGATCTTTTGTCCAACATGTGATGATACTGTGGTACTATCTTTATTGGCAACAAATTTGAGATTCATATTCATAGCAAGGGATCTATGGAGATCATTCCCAACGGCAGAGGGGGTATGCATACCTCCAACGTACTTTATGCTCCAAAGATAGGATTTCATCTTGTCTTTGCACAAGGTATGCCAGATTGGCATGGAGGTGATCTTTATAGAGGATGCAGTTTCTATTCGGGATCGGCTATCCGACAAAGAATTCAGAGGGGGCTTAGTGGAGAACAAACTCTACAGGCTCCATGCTCTTTCTTCAATAACATGGATACCTACATGTGATCTTTGGCATACAAAACTTGGTCATTTGAACAATGATGCTCTTCGGCTTTCTTTTTGTGAGCAAAAGATTAGAGGCTTAGTAGATGTTGGAGTAAGCAGCATGGGAAACTCATTACTTGAATTCGTGGGAATCTATCGAGAGGCTTGCTACTCGTTGATCCATTGCCATTTTGGAGTTGGTTCACATCGATCTTTATGGACCTATTTAGACCCCTTCCCTCAACAAAGCTCTCTATTTCATGTTGATGGTGGATGATTTTATCCGCTTTACTTGGGTATAGTTTCTAAATCATAGGCACAAGGCATTTGGCCTCTTCAGGAATTGGCATTCTCTTGTAAATAAGGAAAGCAATAAAGTGTTGAAGATTATTTAATCAAACAAAGGTGGGGACAATGCTTTCATTCAGTTTTCTGCAGACTATGGCATCAAGTGAGAGCTTGCAAACACCAAATCATCTTCAAAGAATGGTGTTGTGGAGCAAAAGAATAGGACAATGGTAGAAATTGCACAAACCATGCTCGAGCATTGAGACTCGCCAAGTCTTTATGGGCCGAGGCAGTTGTGATGATAGTTCATACCATAAACCGATCTCCCACCTCTTCAGTACCTAAGAGAATTCCATTTGAAGCCTATTTTGGTAAGAGGCCCGTGGCATCTTCCACTTCTAGATTTTTGGGAGTGATGCCTATGTCCATGTACCGAAGGAGCAAAGGGAAAAGTCTGAACCCAAGTCCTAGAGAATGATTTTTGTCGGCTACAACTTCCTTTTTTGAGGGATATCGACTTTATGATCCAAAGAAGAAGGATGTTTTACTTAGCCGTGATGTTTTCTTTGATGAGATTTTACCTTTAGAGGGGGCTTGTACTCCCAATTCTTCCACAACGACCCTAATTTTCCTTGGAGATCTAGATTTTGATTTGCCTCTTAATGAGCCCTCTTCTCCTACCCCTATTCCTCAAGCCTCGGAGAAGAATGCATCCATTCCCAATGATGGAGAGGATATTGGTTCTCATCATGGTGCAGAGTTAGAACTAGATATATTAGTCACTCCGCCCCCAAGGAGCAAGATAGAAAAGTTTCCAAAGTGGCTATTGGAGACTTTGCAAGATTCAACAACTTCAAAGTTTCCACCCGATTGGAGTGAAGCCCATACTATATAATGATCTTAGAAACTTCGACTTGCTGAGGCAGACATGAGGATTTATTACAAGTGAACTATGCTTTGATGGCTATATTGATCAAGGATAGAGATCCTCTTACAGTTGAGGAGGCACTTTCACAACTAAAGTGGAAGTTGGCCATGCAAAAAGAACTTAATTCCATCAACAATAAAAACACTTTAAAGTTAGTTCCACGGCTTGCCAAGTAGAAAGTGATTGGTGTCAAATGGGTCTATAGCACTAAGTAAAAATTTAATGGTTCTTTGGACAAGCACAAGGAAAGACTAGTTTCCAAAGGCTTTTCTCAGAAACCTCATGTGGACTATGATGAGACCTTTGCTACGACTGCAAGGATGGCAATCATTCGGATAGTTTTTTCCCTTGCTACCTATTTTGGTGGTTTGTTTTTTAGATGGATGTTGTTTTGGCATTCCTCAATGGTGATCTAGAAGAGGAGGTGTATGTGGAGCATCCTCCAGGGTTCAAGGATCTAGAATTTGTAGGCATGGTTTTTAGGTTGCTAAAGTCTCTATATGGCCTAAAGAAATCCCCTCAGGCATGGTATTAGAAGATAGACTCTTTCTTGCTACAATACTCCTTTCAACAATATTCTGTAGACCGAAATTTATGCATTTACCATGAGGGAGGAATGGTAACACTTGTTCTCCTCTATGTGGACTACATGCCTTGTTTGAACAGTAGTCTGCGTGGAACCAGAGTTAGTCGTTTCTTCATTACTTCCTTCCTCTTGAGACTGAATCTAGTCATTTTGGGTGGGTATCTTTGACAAATCTTGAATTGCACCAATGGCTTGCTATGCAATTTTAGCTAGCATCTTTGGCACTGCTAGGTATGACAGCTTTGCATGCTTCTTCTTGTTGGAGAATGTATAGGGCGTGGTCAATTGTTACTAGTTTGTTCTATTGATTGGCCAATGTATATGTTGTAGCTACTGTGTGGTTAGGCATTGTGTAGCAAAGGCTAGCCTTGTGTCATCAATGTGAAAAAGTTGCATGAACATTTGAGTTGGTAGCTCTGCTTCTCGGCATGTCATATCTGCAAATGTAGCCACTACACCTTTCTTTGCAAAGATTTCAATATCTAAATTCTTTTTACCTTTCATAGTAGCACATTTATCTAAAAAATGTAGAGATGATCAATTTGAAGGTGATCCAGTAGGTGATTCAATTTATTTAAAGGAAATTAAGCGGAGAATCAAGGGCGATTCTCCTGCATCTTTCAGCGTTGGTAAAATTTGAAACTTGAGTTCACTACCGCCCGTCGCCAGATCAACCTGAGTTTACTACCGCCCGTCGCACACAGTAGATTGCCCAGAGAAGCAAATGGGCCGTGAAGGTCCCGATTGCACACTTCAGGACAGAAGGGAGGGCATCCCACTTGCAGCATGTGGAGGAGAGAGAAGGAGAGCGTATTCGAATGCAGCATGCAAAAGCAGGATTTGTGTTTTTTTTAATTACACATCAGGCCTTCTCGAGCAGGTCAGTTGGGTGCTGAAGTGGTTACGAGAGTAGCAATAGGGTGTGTATTGAATTGGTGGGGGTTCAAAACCAAAAAACCCTTTTGTAAGGGTAGTGAAGCTTTCACCTGAGAAGAGGAGGGAAGGAATCTCAAAGAGCATCTCAAGCACTAATGAATAAAATAAAAGTGGAGCGAGTAGGAGATCGAGAATAAGGAACCTTATCATTCTCTAGTGTGGTAATCTCCACTATGCCATCTTCTATTATGCTTGTGTAGATCTCATGAGCTCTTTGCATGTCTATTCCGCATGGTGGCAGCTGGAAGTAGTTGAGTAGTTTTGTCTTTTCTAGTGCATCCTCAATTGGCAGTTTTCTAGCAAGATTGTATGCCTCTCTCAGTATCATTGAATAACATCACCATGTTACTTTTTGAATCTCGGTATAGTGCTTTGTGGACTGAAGCACCCTCCAATTCCAATCTCTCCTTCTCGATGTATGTTGATGCTTCACAAAGGGAGTCTTTAAGAATCATGAACTCTAGAAGCTGCTCCAACTTCTTTGGATTGCCCTTGGCTTCAGGCTTTATAGCTCTTGTAAAAATTTATCGCAATTCAGAGAATGGTTAGAGCTAATTATGGTATTTCCCTTTTCCCATGCATCTGTTGGACTTGTCAGTTGTTAATCTTGCTTAGACCCATGTAGAACTTTCATAACTTCAAAAAATATGAAAGTCAGAAAGAAAATGCAATTTTTTTCTAAGTATGTGATCTAGTCAAAAATAGATTTTGTTTCAAATTTGACGAAATTTAGGTAGGGAAATTGGTTGTAACAAAGGTTTTTGACATATGCTCTAGGCTTATTGGGTCTTGTGCACTATAAATGTGAAAATTTTCACTTTTGACCAGATAGAAGTGATCTAGGAACTTGTGCCAACATGTGTATGAGGTCAAAAATTTTGTTGGGATCCTCATTACATTACTTGGGAGAAAATTGTGATTTTTTTGTCACTTCACACATTTGATCCTTGGGGATCTTCCAACTTGGTATTGAGGCGATTTGCGGCGTGCAACAAGAGGTGCAACCTCTAAACACCCCTCGAGGCTCCCGTGTTGCTCAATTGGGGTTGGGTCAATGAGAAGCAAGAAAAGAAACAACAAATCCATATCCAAACAAGTGAAGGGGCACCACCTAGTTATGGGATGCAAACTAGGACATGAGAGATTTTGTCACAACCACAAGAAGAGATGCAACAAAACACACACAAGCAATCTCACACCAAAACACACACCAAATCCACAACAAGAGAGGGCTTGAGAAAAGGAAAGAGAGAGAGGAATGGAACTTGCATAATACCTCGTTTATGAATTGCAAATGAAGATGGTTTGTTATGATGCTATTGTAGAGCTTGTACAAAACTAAGCCAATGCATAGTGAATGCTAAACATTCTCAATACACACACACACACACACACACACACACACACACACACACACACACAGTCTCAGGGTGTAGGAGACCTCTCACCAAAATATCCTCTTACAATGGATACATGAAAACACACTAAAAACTGTCTCAAACAAGCTCAAATGACAGAACTTAAAATACACAAGTCACCTCAAATTCACCAAAACCCATTGCATAGGTGGAAGAACTAGATTTGAATGTCAAATCACACCTTTGAAGCACCAAACCTCAATTTTATTGATGTTAGATCAGCGTATACAATAGTGGTTTTCAGATTTTAAACTCACATGCTCTCACTTTCAGTGTGTAGCATAAGAGATTCTCTCACACAAAGTGTGAAACTCACAAAGTGTGGCTATACCTAAGTCTCTCCTCACACATATAATGTTGAGAAGCTACATGAGATATTGAGAGCGTATTATTGATTGTAGATAAGGTGAAAATAGGATAATTTAAGAGAGAGAGAGAGAGAGAGAGAGAGAGAGAGAGAGAGTTCTACTATATGTACAAGTTTTGAGATGAGGTGCCTTTTAAGGTTAGGTCAATGGATATATGTGTTAGTAGGTTAGTAGGTTAGTAGTGATTGTTAGTAATCACTAAAAGGTTAATGATACATTTACAATGGGTAGAATGAATTGAATTGTTAAAGGAAGATGGGCGAATGAAGTGAGGGAATCCTTGTGAGATGGTGAATCTTTGAAGAAATTGGACTCACCCTTGGGTAGATCCTCAGAAATGATTGTCAATCCTCTTCTTCTTCTTCTCTTCTTTAAGCCACCGCCACCGAGGTTGATCATCAACGACGAAATGACAATTTGTTGACGAGATCCCCCAATTTTTAGAGGTTAAGCATGGTTTTACATGCTGAATTTTATGTATATAGAGAAGAGGTAAGATGAAATTGTAATTTAGAAGTGATAGAAAGAGACATAGTGATGGTGTATGTACATTTAGAAGTTCATATGAGCTATGGAGGTGAGAGAGGATGGTAATGGTGAAGAGGGTAAAAAAAACCATGGAAGGTGCAAGTTTGAGTGAGGGATAGAGAGAAATGAGGGTGTATGTGTGTGTGTGTGTGTGTGTGGGTGTGTGGAAGTGTCAAAGTGTGAAGGAAGGTGAGAGAAGACTAGGTGACTTGTGAGAAAAAGTGAGTAGACTGGGGTCCACCATAAAGATCAATTTCCACTAGTGGTAGCTCTAAAAATTATGAAAACAATTTAGATGATTATTCATCTTGTGGGATATGTTTTTTTATTTTGACCACTTCCTCAAAATTAGAGTGGAAGTAGATGCCAAAATTACCATCAAAATATCTGTTTTTCCTCATTGTTGCAAAAGTCTTCCAGTGTCCCTCCTTTTGTTGAATTTTTATAAGACTCCAAAGGTGAGCCGCTCCTTGCATGAGAGCATGACCTAATAGATTCTTGAGGGTTTGAAAACATGCATGGATTAGGATTATTCACAAATATGATATATGGATATGATGGAAAGAAACAGGTTATTCTATAAACAATTCATGGAATCTAAAATAGAGTCATCTATAGATAACTATAAAAATAAAATATATGAAAATATAGGAAGTCAAATGAGGGGACCCTCATTCATTTTTATTGATGTATGCCTATTTACAAGAAGTAAGAAAAAATGCATATAGAAAATGGTAATTTAGTAAAAAGGAATGACTGGATAAAATATATATTATTTTTTGAAATAGGTTCACACAAAAATTTAGAGAAGCTTGAATGAAAATATTTTTTTTTGAAATAAATAGTATGCAGAATGGTTATAAAAATTATGGTAATGGTGAGTCAATGTACATAGCATACTTAGGTAAATAACGCACATGTTAGATAAGGGGAACTAGAACCTAGGAGTCCACCTCCCAACCACCCACTATATAGCATGGCTCTTAGCCCTTTGCCCTAGTTGGGACTCCCTTTCCACATTGCCTAGCCCGGCCTTACCCTTGTCTAGTCCGGCCTTGCCGTTGTCCCGACATTACTCCCCCCTTAAAGAAGAGTTTTTGTCCTTGAAAACAAAAGTGGGAAACTTCTCCTTAAGAACACTAATGTTTTCCCAAGTGGCACCTTCCTCAGGTCGATCTTTCCACTTGATTAAGGCTTGTTGACGTACATGATGATGCGTACGTAACTCATGATAATCGAGAACACGTTCACGTTCATGCGTTAAGGTAGGAGGTTCAACGAAATCAACCAAAATTTGTTGGTCAATGACATTGTCATCCCCATGTAACCGCTTACGAAAAACGGCTTACATGAAACACGGGATGAATACGAGAATGTGTTGGTAGCAATAATTTGTAGGCACGATCACCTACTTGCTTGAGTATTTTGAAAGACCCACAATATCGGGGAGATAATTTAGGTGTTGGCCCAATTTTCAGACTTTTTGAATGTTCTGGTACACGTAAAAATACTTCCACCCCTTCCTCGAAGGTAATTTGCTGACGTTTCTCATCGACATACTTCTTATACTAATCCTGCGCTTGTCGGACATTCTAACGAGCGAGTTTTAACATATCCATGTGGTCTTGGAGAAAATCCTTAACCTGTTGGATCTTTTCGGTTGCCAACCCCACCGTAACAGGTGATCTAGGTTGAAACCCATACATGAGCATGAAAGGACTAAATCCAGTTGTGACATGCTTAGCACTATTGTAGGAAAACTCAAGAATAGGTAAGTATTCTTCCTAGTCTGACTATTTTTTGCTGACGTATGCTCTTAGCATATCCTCTATTACTTGGTTAACTCGTTCAGTCTGACCATCTGTTTCTGGATGATCGGTTGTACTGAGGTTTAGTTGTGTACCCAATCGTTTAAACACAGCTCTCCAAAAGTGACTGTTCAACTTGGGATCACGATTACTTACAATGTTACTTGGCAAACCATACAACTTTTATAGATTGTCCACAAATAACTTGGCTAATTCTAGTGTCTTAACCGTTGATTTGGTTGGAATAAAATTACATAGTTTAGTCAACCGGTCTACGATCACCCATACCGAGTCGTGACCTTGTACAGTGGTTGGTAAACCCACAATAAATTCCATAGATATAATTTCCCATTTTCCATTGGGAATCTCCAAAGGATGTAAGTGTCCTCCTGCTTTCAGGCACTCTGCTTTATTAACTTGACATTTTTGGCAATGCAAGACATAAGCTTGAACAAAGCCATGTATACCTGGCCAGTAAAACTGTTGTCGTATGAGAGCATAAGTTTTTCTAATAGCCGGGTGCTCTGCACTTGGACTATCATGACATTCATAAAGAATTTGGCACCGAATGTCTGTGTCCGTCGGTACACAAACTCTCCCCATATGGAGTAGGTACCCATTGTCGATGGTAAAATGCTTCCATCGCTGTAGTTCATCACTTGATAGAGGAGAACTAGGTGTGGAGGTTAACGTTACACTACCATCATTGGAGTGATAAGGATCCCTCATTTGTACATGGCTCCACACTTTGGAATATGATTCATCATGCTCATATTTGCCTTTGAGAGAATCCAAAAATTCACTACGAAGTTTCGTGAACAAGAGAGAATTGATCTTCGGCATACGACTTAGAGCGTCAGCCACCACATTGTATCGACCTTTACGATACCGGAGCTTGGCATCATATTCCTGAAGAATCTCGGCCCACCGGGCTTTTCGACCCTTCAAATCTGTTTGTTGTATAAACCATTTGATGCTTTCATGGTCAAACACAATCTCAAACTAAGCACCATACAGATAATGACGCCATGTTTTTAAGGCAAACACTATTGCATAGAGTTCCCGCTCATAAGCAAACTAGTTCTGCTGAGCTGCATCAAGCTTCTTGCTTTCAAATGAAATTGGCCATCCGTCTTGTAAGAGGACTGCTCCAATAGCACGGTCACTGGCATCCGTTTCCAAAACAAATGGTTTCAAAAGATCTACAATAGCTAGTATGGGACCTGTAGCTAATGCATCCTTGAGCGTATCGAAACTATGCTGTTAAGCGGGACCCAGTCCCCACTGAAAATCTTTGCCTTTGCCTTTCAGTTGATCCGTAATGGGAACAACAATATTAGCATAGTTTTTAACGAACCTTCAGTAAAAATTTGCAAATCCTTTAAAAATCTGTAACTCTTCCAGATTTTTAGGAGAAGGCCATTGTCGGATTGTATCCACTTTGGATTGATCCATATATAGCCCATTAACTGAAATAACATGCCCCAGATAGTGAATTTCTTCTCTCAAAAAATCACACTTGAATTCCTTGGCATATAATTTATTTGTTCGTAACAACTTGAACACCTGTCTGAGATGTTGTAAGTGTTCTTCTTCAGAAGCACTGTAGACTAGAATGTCATCGAGAAAAACGATGACAAATTTACCCAAGTACGGCTTCAAGACACTATCCATAAGTGTCATGAATGTTGCGGGTGCATTGGTTAACCCAAAGAGCATCACCAAAACCTCGTAGTTTCCAAACCTTGTTCGGAATACAGTTTTGGGGATATCAGCAAGTCAAATACGAACTTGGTGATAACCTGACCGCAAGTCTATTTTCGTAAACATGCAAGCATGAGTGAGTTTGTCGAACAACTCATCCACTCGTGGCAATGGGTACTTGTTCTTAACCGTAACCGCATTTAAGCCACGGTAGTCTACGCAATGGGTACTTGTTCTTAACCGTAACCGCATTTAAGCCACAATATTCTACGCACATACGCATACTGCTGTATTTTTTCTTCACGAATAGGATAGGAGAAGCCCATGGTGAAGAACTAGGTTGTATAAACCCTCTGCTAAGACAACAAGATAACGTTCCACCTAAGCAACTTCAGAGTAACTCATACGGTAGGGCGGTTTACTGACAGGTTTACAGCCTGCAACCACATCGATGCTATGTTGCACCGATCGTGTCGGCGGTGAGCTTGGTGGCAAATCATTAGGAAAGACATCTTGAAATTCCTTTAATAATTTTTGTAACTCACTAGCAACGTTTGCTTGTTTGGAAGTAGCCATTGGTGGAAGAGATGAGAGAGAAGCATGTGGCGTTGAGGAAGGTTCAACAGATTCAATGTTAGATAGAAAATGAGACAATGAGTAACACAAGAAAACTTGATCTATTTCATAATAAAAAATGAGCTGCATAAGCTCAACTGTACATATCAATGGTGAAGAAGGTACATCCTTCTCCTAACAACAACACATGTGCGCCATGGGATTCGAACATCAAGATGTTGTGCTCATAGCTACGCTTCACTGATGGTCCTAGGCTATACAACCATTCCCTACCAAGGACCACGTCTGCCCTCTCCATGTTCATAACTTGAAAATCTAAGGACGTGGAGTAACCTTGTACTTCCAACGGAATAGCTCGGACTTGAGTATCCCAGATTACGGTATCATGCCCATTCATCATTGTTACCTTGTAGCGGTGGGTACTCAGAGTTTGAGGCAATTTGAGTTTTTTCACCAATCCGTAATTGATGAAATTCAGAGATCCGTTGCATACGTACTAACTCATGTGGTCCGAAGGTCTGTTGCCACATGGAAGCTGTGAGACAGCATTCATGCACCACCTCGGTGTGTGTTACTTCCACTATAGAGAATCGTGAGGAAGGCTCAAGAGGCAGCAGTTGCACCGTGTGCACTTGTAATGGAATTGGCCTATTTAATTTGAGAGTAGCGGAAATTAATGAGAGTACTTTTGAGAAATGACTTTGTGAGCATAGTGGGTGAACATAATTGAAGATAGAAACATAATTATAACAATCGGTTAACTTGGCATGAACAATAATTTTGCAAGAGAGAGAATTTAGAGAACATGACAACAGTTGAGGACCGGATTTATGTGGAGCCGGTCCCCCCTCCAATAGGCATTTGTATTATGATTTCTCCCATTAAGAGAGACTTGTTACAATACAATCTTTGTGTTCCTTGTGACTTAGGTGATGCAATGAAGATGGAAAGCTTCATGCATCACAAACATAACATAAACTTGAAGAAAGCTTTAATTATCCCAAGCCTCAGTCCCAAGACCTCAAACACCTTCGAAGGTGGAGAGAGCTAGCAGGGAATGAGGGTAGGGAAGAGGAAGAAGAAACATTTCGTAGGAGAAAGAATTAGTTCCTCACTTATCATAACTCTTGTTGCTAGCATACATCATATCATAGTAATAATGAAGAAGGAGATGGCAAGCTTAAGCATTGAAGCATGGCTCTTGGTTGGATTTGCACTCCATATCCAAGAGTGTCGGTGTAGGCTCTCAACCTCTACTTGCTTGGAGAAGGAGAGGGAGCTCTTGCACTTTGCATAGCACACAATGAGAGTGTTTGTGAGTGTGTGTGGTTGAGTATACCCCCTAAGAAACCCCCCTCCTTGCTAGGTCGACCCCCTCTTCTAGCTCATCATTGAAGCTCATTGGCTCATGCCAAGCCTAGTCAATCACAAGCTTGAGCCATTTATAGCAATAGGTGTAGTCTTGGGACAAGTGCCCCCCTTTCCCCTTTGAGAGAGAGGACTTGATAAATGCAAAAACAATTAGATAATTTTTGTAAATTATCATTGGACCCCTTTTAATCCTAGCCAATAGAGTTTAAGCAACTCATGGAGGTAACATGGGTAGGGCTTTACATGTGTCCCTGATGCCTCTTTAAGCTTGGGATTTCCTTGAGAGTGTGTGTGTGTTCTCTCTCTAGCCCCTAAGAAAAGGGCTCGCCCCCCTCTTTGTAGGGATCTTTTACCTTTGGTGCTCAAGCACCTTAATCATCAAGCATGACTAAGCACTTGGACTAGGGGTGTTCCCACAAGCATCTCAGGCAAGCATGTCAAAGCACCTCAAGCACCTTAATCATGCAGCAGGTCAAGTACCTCAAGCACCTCAAGCACGACAAGAACCTCGAGCTTGGGCCGGGTTCCCACCTCAAGCTCAGACCTAGCTTACCTAAGGTCAAATGACTTTTACACACATTATTGGAGGTCTTCAATGAAGCTAACCCTAAGGTCTTATGCTCCATTGATTAGCCTTGCTCTTTGATAGACCATCTCTCATTTGGGCCCCTTTACTATTGGCCCCGTGTTGAGATAGATATATAAGCACGATCTATATCTTAACACTTGTTCCCATTCATTCTCCCACATTAAGTGATCAATTTAATATGAGAAAATCATTTGGGTTGGTTAGATATTAGATTTTATGACAGCACTGCTTTCTCCTTGCCATGAGCAGTAGATTTCCCCTTGGGACAATCCTTTTTTCGATGACCGCTCCCTAAACATTGAAAACATAATTTCTCTTTCTTAGATTTATCAAAGTCCTCAGGAGAGAGAGGACCTCTGGACCCCTTGGGTTTTTTAGATGCTTCTGAATTGGCTACTATAAATTTCCTTTTATTGTGCCCATATTGTGTGCGTGTATTACCATGTGTATTAGCAGGCACGTGAATATTATGTGCTTTATTTTCATCTGGATCATCGTGAATATGTGCTTTCACTATGGCTTCCTCAAGTGTTTTAAGGTCTTGGGGTCTTGACGTGCTTCTTAAGCTCTGGTATCATACCTCGTATAAATCCCCGTACTTGAAAGTTATCTAAGCCTTCCAACTTGAGGATAACATCCCGATACTGAGATATATATTCAAGTAATGATGGGTATTGGTGCATGGAACACGTGTCCCAAGCCGTCCAATTCTGATCTGCCTCATTTGTAGGAAAAAATTCTTTGCGAAACATAGTTTCAAAAGTTGACCAACTTTGTGGTATGATATTCTTCTCCTTGAGAGACATCCACCATTTGTAGGCCTTGCCTTCCAGAGTCAGGCTCGTTTGCTGTGCTCTGACTGCGTCCAGAGTACACCGTAAGCGTGAATTCCATCCCACTTGCTTAGAAAGATATTCACTGCATCCTTATTGCGGTCTCGGTCTTCTCCCTTAAAAGTCGGCGGTTTTGTGTTTTTCAACAACTCATCCACCTCTTTTGCAGTGAGAGTGTGCAAAGTATCAGTAGTTGGACCTTGTTCTTGATTAGAAGGACCTTGCCTCCGTGTAGCAACGTGATCATGCATGTGCATGTCAACAGACCCTTGGACTAATGTTGCATTAATTGGATTACTAATGTGGATAATTTAGTGAAATTTTCATTTAAAGATTTAAAATTTCCTTCCATAACTGATATGCGTGTCTGAAGTGCACGAAATTCTTGAATGTCAAGCAATTCATAAGTGTCGTCACTTGCCGTAGCGTCGCGGGCACTCTCCGTGAGAGCATCCGGCTACGAGCCATTATGGGTAGGATCAGGCGTATTTTTCTTGAAATCAAAAGTCATATTGATATCAGAATCCATGGCGACACAGTGCAATGAAAGGAATAGTCAAAAAAATACCTGATATTGAGAGCACTGCAAAGTTAAATTAGCCTTGCTAATCCCGTCGAAGTCGATATTATCCAAGTCAAAATCGATCCGAAATGTCAGAGCCGTGTAGGGAAATCCTTAATCCCGTTGTAGATGAATCGAGTATGGGTAGAATTGCTTTCGACCGTAATCGATTTTGAGAAATAACGTCACTTTGAACTCCCCTTGAGATGCTTTATTAAATCTATGATTTCTGTAGACCATATGCAGAGAATTTGTGTGGTGTATGCACTTCCCGGCCTTGTCCGGATGCTTAGATTCGCCAAAGCTTCACAAGAGGGAGGGGGGGTACCCCACTGTGGGTACCGTCCCTTAGTTGTTGAAAAAAATCGTGGCCACTAACCCCCAATGGGGTTGGGCGCCCGTCGGGTTTGAAAATAACTTGCTTCACCGGCTATGGAAGCCCACAAACAGTGCGAGGGGGTGAGCAAAGCTCCCCTCGCCTTGTATGATGGTCGAGGCCGCCTGCTACACGCACGAGAAGTGTTCCTCACCCCGGCGCGATGCCGTAGAGCCCGCAAGGACGCAATTTGGTGTAGGTTGCCTGTCGGCAGTTTCCCCTCACAAGAGATGTTGCCCACGCCTTCGGCCCTGTCGTCCCTACTCAAAGGGGGTGAGCTCCACGCTTCCTTGACCCCGACATGTAAGAATTGTGTTGCTCCCCTCCTCCATGACTGTGCCTTCCCAAAAAGTAACCTTGCTCTTGATAGCAATGTTAGACAAGGGGAACTAGAACCTAAGAGTCCACCTCCCAACCACCCACTATATAGCATGGCTCCTAGCCCTTTGCCCTAGTTGGACTCCCTTTCCACACTGCCTAGCCCGGCCTTTGCCCTTGTCTAGTCCGGCCTTGCCGTTGTCCTGACAGCACACCTAAGTCTAAATATTTGAATAAATATCAAAATAATAATAATAATAATATCTATATTTAGGCCCTCCATACAAAGAAATATCTACACAAAAATGAGCCATAATATATTTTTTAGTTTTACTTTTATTTATTTTTTTGACTCAACTAGCCCAGTGACTAGCTAGATAAGGATATTCAAAGAGATATGGAGAAAGTCTCCCAACTCACAGATGCCTATGTACAATGAAAAGTGAGAATAGCCATAGTGTTAAGGTGGTTTTGCTTGGGTGAGATGGCTCACTATGGCAAATACAGATAGCCAAAAAATGGCTATCAGTATCTACATTTCCCATAATATATAAAGATTGATGGTCCACTTGTAGCATAATTTTGACATGTTGGATAGGAGGTAGGTCACTTTCAGACTCCTGACCAAGTGGAAAATTCAAGTAGGGGAGGTGTAGCTCTCCAATGACTATCAAATATTTTGAGTAGGGTTTCCTCCACGAACTTAGCATGTGGGTAACTTTAAAACCAAGTTAGTCTCATATTGAAGAAAGGAAGAAAAAAAACGTGATTTTCTCCTTGAATGTCACATCCAATCTTTGAACTCGATGAAACTTAGTTGGCTTGCTCCACATGATGAGTTAAGACAAAAACTCATTCACATCAAGAAATTAGGCAAATGATACAAATACCTTGAAAATTGACCAAAATTTGGGGCTTTTTAACTTTTTGGGATCCAAACTCAAAAATAAGTGGAAATCTAACATCTATAGGGTGCATGCATACATCTAACCAAATATCATGTTCGGATGTGATCAAACATGGATTGCGATCCATGACCCCCTTGACCATTTGGAGCTGAGATTTTAGCAGTGAGTAGCTGACAATATTTGGGGAAACTTTTGTAAAGGGCACCATAGCAAAAAACAACAAAAAGCTGACCAGATCACCTTCCTTTTAATTACATGTCTTTGAGCAGTGACACTTCTCCACTGTGGTTGCTAGATGAGGATGCATTTTTCCATATCACACCGCATCGTGATTGGTTTAGCACCTTCTTTAGTGGGAGTTTTGGCTGTCTGCACTTGGCCGATGGTTCGGTGTTTGGTGCAAGAGACGTTTGTTTGTCATTGCTCAGTAATGCATCATACACGCTACGACATGTGCGCTATGTTCCTCAGCTGAGGAAGAGCTTGATCTTGGTGAGACAGCAAGCAGACTTTGGTTGTTAGATACTGCTTAGAGAGCAATCTTTCTAGATGCATTGCAGTTCATTACTGATTGCTAGAGAAGCCCGAAGCAGCATGGTATATCCTATGCATGTGTCTGAGATTCGAGACGACATAGTCTCGGTTTTGTTGTTGGCATGCTTTGAGCGAGAGGCGAGACGTGTCTCCTTTGCAGGTGAGATCCACCATGCTCACGAGACAGGGCATTTAGCTGTGCATGACGTGCCAGTAGACTTTGTAGAGACAAAGGTAGAGCGGCAATGCTCTAGTGAGACATAGCAGGTGTTATCAGACTTTGTGCAGACATAAGTAGAGCAGGTCTGCTCCCTAGAGATACAGACAGAGTTGATAGACATGGACTTCTTTGATTTACTCATGTTAGAGGCTGATGAGTTGGTGCCAGGATACATAGTTCTGCCTATAGGTGAGAGGGATGTAGCTATCCCAGTGTTGGTGTTGACATGAGGCTGTTGGGTATGCTTGAGTTCATCATGCATGCATTGGGCATATCACTTCATCGTTGCCACTTCATACACCATCAATGTAGTTACAACGGGTGCATCCACAACTTGCTACACTCATTTCCTCCACCATTTTAGTGCCGATTCGACAAGGGGAAAGGGAGGCCAGCTCAAGGATACTACAGTGAAAAGCTGTGTGTGTGTGTGTGTGTGTGTGTGTGTGTGTGAGAGAGAGAGAGAGAGAGAGAGAGAGAGAGAGAGAGAGAGAGAGAGAGAGAGATCGCTTGTCCTTGCTTAATGCTTCAGGCACTTGTTTTTTCTTTCTTACAAAGGCGGAGTTGTTTCATGCTTTAGGAGGTTCTCGGATAGTATTGTAGGCTTACAAGGTTGTGTGTTGACTTTTTTTGCAAAATCTACGTGCCAAATTTTTGGTTGTCTATTTTTGAGAGGAGGTATGTCACATGGAATTGAATTATTTTTGTTTTGAGTATGAAGAGATTGCTTGTGTCTCGAGTTTTCAATTTTCATAATGGTTCTAAAATCTCTTTTTTTGTATTAAGTGTCAGACTTGTGGTAGTCAAAGTAATGTGCATGGCATAATTTTTTACTTTCATCATTGTTGATCTTGTATCAATTTGCTTGAATTTATCTTTGCTCGGTTTTTTTTGCTCGGTGATTAGAAACCCCCAGCACGAGGAAATACCACCATCACATCGCTTAAACTATATACCCAAGTAATGATGTAACATCCCCAAATCTTTTGTTTTGAAATTAGCATTCAAATCAGCCTTAAATTCAACAATATGTCTCTCATTTGGTCTAGGATCCACAAATCATCCACATAGAGAATGACAATGAGAAATAATCACCCTCACACTTTACATACAATGTGCTTTCTGTTGGAATGTTACGAAAGCCTCGTTTGCCCAAATGAGTGTCAGCCTTCTCATACCAAGCACAAGGAGATTGTTTCAACCCATACAAAGCTTTCTTACATTTACACACTTTATCTTCTTGCCCTTTAATGAAAAAACCGCAAGGTTGCGTTACATAAACTTCCTCAAATATGTCACCTTTCAAGAAAGCAGTAACAATGTCTAATTGATACATATCCCAACCAAAATGAGCTACCAATGCACATAGAAAATGCACATTAGTCATATGAAAAGTGGGAGAAAAAGTATCTTCATAATCTATGCCTTTTTGTTGTGCATAACCCTTTGCGACAAGTCGAGCCTTATAGCGATCAATCTCACCATTCGGCTTGCGTTTCAAGTTGTAAACCCACTTTGTACCAATGGCCTTTTTGCTAGGGGGAAAATCACATGAAGTCCATGTGTCATTTTCTATAAGTGCATCATATTCAAATTGCATGGCAACCATCCATTTCTTTGAATTCTGTGCTTCATCAATAGACAGAGGTTCCTCAACATCATGCAAGCTAGACATAGCCAAAGAATAAAAATCTGATGCATAAGATGCCTGGCGAGAACCTGAACGAGTACGACTAGAAAAAGGTCGATCCAATTTACTATCACGCAAAGTATGCACCAGCCATTTTGGCATACCTCTAGCCTGCTCATTCTCAGCCCTTTCCTCATCAAGTACATCATGTACATTTTCATCAATAATAGGCTGATCTGTAGCATTTTTAGAAACCCCCATAGGATGTACATTTGCCTCATTGGAATCTATATTTGAACTTCCACCATTGAAAAGAGGCAACACAGTGTCATCAATCTGTTGCGAGCTTACATTATTGTCTCTAGTACATGACAACAAGGGTTGAACATAATCTTCCACAAACAAAAATTTCAGGCCAAGGGCCACCCTGGAGGTCAAGGACCAAGGATTAGCTGCTAATGGAGACAAGATCCTAGGGGCAAGGCCTATAAAGAGAGGTTGGGCTGAGGATCGAGGCTAGGCAGTCCCAGGGTTTTACACTGGTATTAGAGCATGGAGGAGAGAAGCCATGGAAAGGGGAAAGGACTCTCTCGGTTTCGCTCTCGATCTCAGCATGAGGCATGGCCTCTCTCTCTCTCTCTCTCTCTCTCTCTCTCTCTCTCTCTCTCTCTCTCTCGTTTTGAGGAGCAGGACATGCATGCTCATGCAAGCAATGGTGTGCATGGCGGCTAAGCAGGAGGTCGGGGTCAAGACACCCTGTGTGTGCAGAGCCTCCTAGGACTGGGAGAGCCATTGTCGACTAGGACAAAAACCAACGTGGTTAGGCTCCGTGGACTCGCGCTGTAGAGGGGAGGACGGTTCATCATGGTGGCACTGTCTGGGAAGCACCACAGGTCACCCTGCCTTTTGGTGTATCACACGATGCACCATAGGTCCACCATCACTCTTGGAGAAGCCTCAAAGTTCACACCCGCTGCTTGGGTGGGCACAAGGTTAATTACCAAAATCTTTTAAGGGAGCGTGTCCACCTCAAGCACCCCTCCTCATTTGATGCATGAGCTTGGCAGCCGTTCAAGCAACCACTCAATGCCAAAAGTATTCTGCAGGTCTATGATGCAACAATCTTCATGTACTGAGCAGCAGGTCTAGCAATTACCCACTAATGAATTGTTTTGCAAATCTATGATACGATGCTTGTTTTTCAAAGTAAATCATAGAGGTTGATTATGGAACCAAGTGTTCGTAATCTCTCACGTGATGTTGATCATAGTGCAAAGTGCAAGGGCATCATATAGAGAGGATCAAGGCTCCAAGCCAATGCGACGACAGATTTCCAGATACGAGGTTGGCACTCTTCAAGCCAAAGAGACGACAAATTGCTTGATACGAGGTTGGCACTGTTAACAGCTGCAATCTTGGTATGCTTTGTTTATATGATTGCACTAGATATGGATTATTAAAATTATATGCATTTAATATGGCATCCTAGTTGATGAAGTGGTGGATTGACGCGGTCAAGTTTCTTAAAATTTTGTTTCGACCTTGAAACATGAACACACGGTCGTATATGGGTATATCGGCACTGCATCAGTCATTAGATTGGAGCAGGATCTGTATGCCCAAGGTACATTGGTTATGTAAGAACGTATAGGTAAGGCCTGTGCCTTGTAAGGAATAGGAATTCGGCAAGGCCGACAAGTGATGAGCTATCACTTATAATGTGTGGGAGCAAGGCTCTGTACATGGTGCTCATGTAGAATGCTTGTGTAGACAACATCATCTGGTTGGGCTACATAGCCAATGTTTATTCAACCCTTAGGCATGTAAAAGCAAGTTATGCATGGCTTGTGATTTGTGCAATTAAGGTACTCGGCAAGGCTGATCACTAGTTATTCTTTCACGATGTTGGCAAGCAATTCTAGGAGAGAACTCCTCGGCCCGTGGTCTGCCATCGATGCAGTCAACCTCGAGTATGATCCTCCAATAGCAGAGCACGACTCCATACCTTATGTGAAGCACAGCTTCTAGGCTTTTGACATTTGGCATAGCGGTTTCCAAAGTTGGAAATATGCTAATAGCATACGAACTTAGGGAAACTTGCCATGATGTCTACAGGTTTTTACATCACATGAGGGTGTAACTACCTCCCTCAAGCACCAAATATGGTTATGAGCCCAATTTAAGTGAGTTTTTATTTTGGAAACTCAAGAAAACTCGCCACAGCAGTGCGACAAAGTTAGTCAATTTCACGATATGTTTGTTTTTGTCTATGTTTTACTTTTCATTTTGGAAAATATCTCTCTGTTGTGCAAAGCAACGTGCTTGGACAAACCCAAGGTACTATCGATTGATTTGAGATGAATGGTAATGGCACATATCTTTGGCACTATGTGGATATAAGTTCATAGTACGTAACGGTGCACTGTGATGTATCCATGCCACTGTCAACGTGCACGACAGGTATACCAACGGTTCACATGGTTGAGATGGTCATTCAAGATACGGGCTTATTATTCTTCTTTTTGCTATGTACACACAACGTCCTAGTCCACTGGACGTATACCACTCCATCATTGTATTCGCTTTTGCTATAACATTAAATACTCTATCAAGGACAGTGTAAGTATATGATATCTTAAAAAGTTTTTTATGTTATTCATAGGCAAAGTGCTGTATTTACACTTATCTGGTACAATCACGCTCCCATACAAGGTCAGTGGGTCAAGATGTGACTTATGGTACCTCTCTCTACAAGAGCGTGGTACAAGTACACAGTTGTATGCTTATAGGATAAGCTAAGACACAAACATGGTCTACATGGGATCATATGCAAGGGGCATACAACACATTTGAATAAGGGGTTTTTGTTAGACCAACATTCTCTCTCTTTGTCTTTTCCCAGCTTCTATGCGGTAAAGGTGAAACCAAGCATGATTTTATTGAAATCTTTCTATGACAATACGATAACAGGAAGGGCTACGAGCCAACAGGAAGCTCTAAGAGCCATCTATTACCACTTATTTTGGCATGGATAAGAGCCATCTCTTTGTAGTCCGTCTATGATTGATTTCAAGATCGAACAAATCTGTTCAGCTTAGTGCCCATTGATTTTAATGGCCAAGCAAGCATCTTGCCATTACTAATTTATTGGGTGTTATTTTAGCACTACACACTTTGAGTGTGAAGATCAAGTTGAGTTTTTGAAAGTTTCAAACTCCGAAATGCGTCTCTCTACCAAGTTGTATAGATGAAGCAAGCATTTTAGACAGCAGGACTCTTCACAAAAACCAAGATTATGGATTTTTGGGTGTGAAAAAGATCTGGTTGTGAATACAACTCCAGTTTCAGTGGAGCTCCTATTAGCGCTAAGAATGCCTATCTGAGTACAATTTTGGGGTAAGACCCAGGTGTGATTACTAAATCACTTAGTACAGTGTTGATGGTCAATTCTTGGAACCTTCACACTTGCATTTTCAAGGAAAGAAGTCCATAGACTGCCAAGGGGTAGTGGACAAATTTCAACTTCCAAAGGAATGTAATTCCACGGGCCAACCCAAAAGGGGGTCCCAGACATGGCCGGATTCTTGTCGAGCAGTTTTCCTGCAAAGTTTAACCAAGGGGTTTGACAATGTTGCCTTTTACCAAGGGGTCTGGATTGCAAAGGCAACACCCAAGGTTACATGTGCAATACTACTTGCATTTCACTAATTTTCAATTAGTGTTCCTAGGACTTTGCAAGTGGGAAATTAGGGCAGGTGCCTTTCACTCCGGATAAGTGAAAACTATGTTTAACCTACATGTATGCATGTGCTTTGGTTTTGTTTCTTCTGGGTCTCTTTTCTACGTAGGATGCATAAACTATGCTGTCATCCATTTTTTATCTTCAAAGAAATGACCAGGTCATGTAAGAGCCAAGCAATGTGGGTTGTGGTGTCCAAAATAAGTTTTTGCATTATGCAGTTATAGACCCACTTGTAGGGTTTATTTGGCACATGTTGTCACATAGGATACAACATGGTCTAAGAACTCAAGGAGTTCGGTTTAGCCAGTGTGGAGCAAGGATAATGAGGGTCCGTCTCACTCTTGTCGTAGAGTGTTTGCAGTTACCTCCACGCACAAGTATATCTTGTACTTCAAGGATGTTATTTTTTTAGACATCCTTACATGAGACATAACCCACATGTGGAGAATACGACTCTCTGGGTGCTGGTCAAATCTGTTTCTAGACCATTTTCAACACGATGTATTAGGAGCAATTTTGGTGGCCAGAAATTGTCGAATACTTAGAATGACTTGTTAAGGTGCAAGTGCAGCTAACCAAAATTACAGATGGTTATTTATACATATAGCAGGGCTACGAGTTGTCAATGAAAAGGTTTCATTGTTTGCACCTAGAAGTGATTACTGTTTCACCTTCTATTATGGTTCAAACGTTTCAGCATGACTTACAAATGATTGCAACTGAAAGTATTTAGTTTCTTTTCAGAAGTATTTACATTCCTCTTTAATGTGTGCTAGGGGCATCACATTTGCCATAAGTATTGGTAAGGATGATCATGGATATACAAGTTTGGATCTATTTTTTGCTAAATGCATGCACACTAGGTGTTATGGGCCCTAGTGTTTAGCAAAGGCTGATTAGGAGCGGCATGCATATTCATCACATTAGTTGCTTATGAAGTATTTTGCACTCTATGTACAGTATCTCTATGAGCTTACATTTGGATCTACCAATCACCAATAGAGGTTCTGGCTCGATTTGCATGCTTGTGGATTTTTCATGTTAACCAAGATGGTTATTCAGGACATTGTTGGTTGCTCAGCAATGTTGTTTGATATTGTGATCCCGGTTTACTAATCATCCGGGAAGACTGTCTGTAAACTGTGGGGAAAAACATCTCAGTACTGTTAGTTATCCAAGGGGATAGGCAGATTACAAAGTGTAATCTTATGCTAAAGGATATGCAACGTGCATGTTAGCACCAAGAAATCCAATTAGTAAGCATTTATTGCTCTACTTAGAGTTTGTTTACCATAAGTTAAAGCATGTTTGTGACTAGGTTTGGTCTCTTCATGTATAATTCATGTTCTTAACCTTGAACACTAGTTATGGTGGGGTTTCTTATGAATGAAAATTGAGAACAAGTCAAGGACTTATATTTTGCTGATAAGTTACATCAGCCAGTTACTTTTATGGAAAGTGAAAAGAGGTATACTTTTGGGTACATCTTTTTTGTGATAACTCTTTTAGCATGCTCATGTGCATTCTAAATGGAGTCTACACACTATGATTGGATAGGAACCAGTAACACAAGATGGTTGAAAATGGACAACAACGTGGAAAATCAAGATGTTACTCTTGGTTTCACTGAACCTCCTACTGAACCGTGTTCCGGTCAAGCGACCAGTTGGATCCATGAAAGATGTCACTATGGAAAAAATTAGTGTAATCTCACTCTTGTTTTCGAGGACGAAAACGCTTCTCCAAGGGGGGAGTAATGTCAGGCCAAGGGCCACCCTGGACGTTAAGGACCGGGGCCAAGGGCTGGCTGCTAACGGAGACAGGATCCTAGGGACGAGGCCTATAAAAGGAGGTTGGGCAGAGGATCAAGGCTAGGCAGTCCCAGGGTTTTACAACAACATCCTGTGAAACCAAGATATGCTTTGTTTGCGGATGATACAACTTGTAACCTTTGCTTTCAACACAATAACCAGCAAAGATACATTTGACAACCTTATCATTCAAAATCTTGCGATGCATTTGTGGCACCAAAGCATATGCCAAACAACCAAAAACACGATGTGCTCAATAGAAGTCTTTCTATCATGCCATGCTTCATATGGAGTGATAGATTGTAAAGCTTTTGTAGAGCACCTGTTAAGGACATAAGTGGCACACATGATGGCCTCAAGCCAAAATAAATGTGGCAAAGCTTACTTTTGACCATACATTGTGCCATTTTCGTCAGTGACCCGTTTTTCCTCTTGGCAACCATTTTGATGAGGTGTAGAAGGCACTTAACATTGGTGTTTTATCCCACGACTACCTAGAAATGCATTAAATACATGAGGCATATACTCCCCCCCTCGATCGGAATGGAGGGTCCCATAGTAGACTTCGAGAAATTTTCAACCATAGCCCAAAAAAAATTGAAGCACATAAATACTTCAAACTTTTCTTTAAGCGAATATACCCATGCAGCAATCATCAATGAAAGTCACGAAGTAAAGGTAATTACCCAAGGATGGAGTTTGTATGGGCCCACAAACATCACTATGCACAAGCTGCAACTTGCATGTGGCCCTCACTAAACCATCCTTTGGAAACTTCGAACGCTGCATTTACCCAAAATACAACCTTCACAAACATGTTTGATAGGTGTTTTACGAGGCAACACAAAAGCAATCATATTAGATTTTTGTAAATGCCGCAAACTAACAAATTTGGATGTCCAATACGTGCATCCCAAGGTTTTGCATCTGTATAGCCTAAGAATCGACAACTGTATTTGCAAAATTTTGCCCACACTTGTTATACAAAGCGAAAAATAAAAAACTAGTCAAAAAACCGCAAAGCAAACTCAAAAATTCACTTTTGATTTGCAAAAAGTGATCCAAATCCAAAAAGATTTGGGAGTAGGCAATAGACATCCTAGGTAATCACAACACCAAATATGAGATCCAAAAGTGATGGAACATGGATCGTGATCCATGTATCCATCTGAGTTTTGACATAGAGAATCTACCAGCCTATAGTAGAGACTATTGTGAGAAATAATTCCCAAAGCAAGGTAGCCAAAGGAGTTCAAAAAGTGGGTCAGAAGGGAAAAAAACACTCCTAGGCTAAAAACTGCCAAGATAGACCTAGAGTTTGACTTTTGAATGACCTAATCAATCCCAAATCACAGAAAAAACATATAGCTAGTGTCAGGGTATCAAGGGCAAGTTGTGTGTCAAGTTTAATCACATTCTACCACCACTGAGGTACATGGATTGCGATCCATGTTCCCCTATCATACTTTCAGACTAGAATTGCACCATAGCTAGAGCTAGTCACAAGGAGCCTAATGGTATTTTCTAATTTGAAATTTGGACTTCATTTAAGGGTTCTAAAAGCTAAAATAGATTTTGTTCCAAAAGCACGATAATTTTTATCGATCCAAGATTTTTGACCAACAAAGAGGGTGTAAACTCATAGCCACCAAGTATTTGTTGTAAAGATACAAGTGCTACAATATTGGGGCTTGAAGTGATTCTGATTTGAGGATTTGGAAGCAATCAAAGAGGTAACATGTTAGGGTTTTGTAATAGTGTTTTTTCTTGATATATTTGAGATCAGGCAGACTGTACCAGAATAGAAACCCTAATGTAGGAGACTAGGCTAGCTATATCTCCATGTAAGAGAGTGTGAACCATGGATCATTTCCTACCTTAGAGCCAATTCCCTCGGGGGGTCACTATGAGTAAAACTACCATATCACATACATTCAAGATATGTTTGTAAACCCCTAATATGTGAAATTTTTAAGGAAAATAATGTACCCTTTTCTTTTAAAAAATATTATCCTTCTGTATATAGATTTCTATAAGTTTCAAGAACTTTAAATACCCTTCTGTTGAACTCACGTGATAGGTTATATTTTTCTTATGTGACCCCCCCGATCCAATTCCAAAGGAAATTCTATCTAATACTTCATCAAAGAGATTTTATACTTACATGGCTAAGGGATAAAAAAATGTGAGTTTCAAAGAGGGAACAAACATGGGAGCATGTCCATCCGAACTAGCACCAACCATGAAAATGTTGCACTTAAATTATTAATTTGAAAATGACCAGAGTGCAAAAATTTACATAGATAGTATTCGGATCGCTCCTGGAGGGGTCACTGTGTAGAAATTGTGTATATCACATACGTTCAAGGAATAGTTATAAAACTCCTCATCTTGCATTTTAAACAAATAAAATACACCCTTTTTCTATTCAATCTGTAATTTTTTTTCCAAATCTATTTTATGGGACCCTTCTATCTGTAAAAATGAAATTTAATAATCCCTTCTACTGCACTCACGTGATAGTCACATAATCTTAAAGTGAAACCCTCCACCCCCCCCCCCCCAAGGATCGCTACTCTGTAAAATTAGAAGAGAGACCTAGTGAGTGTAAGGACACATTGCTTGTGGACTACAATGGTGATCGATATTTTGATGATGAGGGTATAATGTATTTAATTTTGCAAAATCCCTATGTTGTGGACAAATAGGGATTGACAAGCACCAAAGACAAGGTTGGCATAGAGCTTGAGGACAAGTGGCCTAAGTTGGACATTCCAAATGCAAAACTAAGGCGAGTGAACGAGATGACTCGAGTCAACACGGATAACACTCATGTGGGGTTTTGTAAGTACAGTATTGGAGAGAAAATGATAAATTATAAGTGTGACAAGCCCTACATTGGAGATTAAAAAAAAAAAAAAAAACACTTGTATGTCTTTACATAAAATAGCAGGCAGAGATACCCATGTAATCATGATTGATAAGTATGGATGACGATACCCTGCAGGCAGCAGTGGACCGTAAGGATCTATAGAGATATACATACTTTGGAGGAACACTCCATCAGTATTACATCACTTTAAGCATATTTAGATCCAGTGTGTCAGAGACCAAACTAGAAACGGAGAGAGCGATTTTAGATAGAACGAGAGTTGAAGATTTATTTAGTTGATCGTAGTTTTTAGTACCAAGATCTATGGGGTCCTTGGGTTCATGGGTTCCAATGATCACACATAGGGGCAATGAATCTTTAAGCAAGATCTATACTACAAGACTTCCAGATGCCTGGACGAAAGCAAAAGATGCGCGCCTTGATGAGAGAGCCAAAACAAACTCCAACTAGAGCTCCTAGTGGGGGTTACGAGGCTAGAGATCCTCATAAGAGAACCTAAAATTGTGAGAATGGTTGTATACATTCTAAAATTGTGAGAATGGTTGCAAAAATACAATGTATGCAACCATATCACGTAGTAAATGTATTGCTAAAAAGGACAATGGGTTAGGGGATCCCTATGCACATGTTTCACTCTTCAAACAGGTTTTGAGGACTGAACAAGTGGCGGAGTTTTGTAGTCAATATGAAGGATTTGGGTTGACCTTGGAAGGAACAGTCTTGATATGGTTCCAACCATTGAATAGTTGAGATTTATCAAATATAGAGCAAATTTTGTGAGAGTTTGTTGAGGAATTGTCTCAAAGGGAATAAAAAATAGTGTCCCAAA
The DNA here is from genome assembly GCF_014529385.1 of Adiantum capillus-veneris. Lineage (NCBI taxonomy): Eukaryota > Viridiplantae > Streptophyta > Polypodiopsida > Polypodiales > Pteridaceae > Adiantum > Adiantum capillus-veneris. Next base: position 109,014,094 of record NC_140946.1, read on the forward strand.
TCTATGCTTTTAAGCACAATGAGAACAAAAAGTGAAGGAAGCTTTGCTATACTTCAAGCAATACATAGAGAGATGTCTGGTTAGAGAGCTACTATAAAATGAGAGATTGTCAGTTTCCTTCATAAAGGGCTTGACAAAGGAGACTCTCAAAAAGGACCTGCTCTTGAAAGCATGCACCACATTTGAGCAAGTCATTAGAGAAGTGTTGTATCTAGTAGACAATTGCAAGGTTTATGGAGAAATAATGGAAGAAGCAGACAATACAACCAACAATGCCTCTTCCATGATACGTGAATCCACAACTAAGTGGAGTGTTCAGACTCCAAATGTACAAATGTTGATTAAATGATCAAGGAAGTGATCAAGGGAATGAACCAGAGCTATCAACAAAACCTGAACATACGGCAACCACCAGTAGCTAAACAAGGTGTCACTTCCAGAGGGTATAGAACTCAAGGAGAAGCTCAAGAAGTTGATTGAGCAAGGGTTTATCTGACCTAGTACATCTCCATGGGGTGCACCTGTTCTCTTCCAAAAGAAAAAGGATGGCTCTCTTCGACTTTGCATAGATTATAGGGGCTTAAATCAGGTTACCATCAAGAATAAATATCCAATTCCTCGTATTGATGAGATGTTGGACAGATTACATGGAGCCAAAATATTCACAAAGATTGATCTTCAATCTGGCTATCATCAGATTCGAATCCAGGAGGTTGATATCTCCAAAACATCTTTCAACACTCGTTATGGTCATTACAAATTTACAGTGATGGCTTTCGGACTTACGAATGCTCGTGCAACTTTCAATCGTCTGATGCACGATATCTTTAGAGAATTCTTGGACGATTTTGTCCTAGTATTCTTTGACGATATCTTAATTTATTCCAAATCAGAGGAAGAGCATGAAGGACATGTTCGGAAATTGTTAGAGCTTTTACGCCGAAATAAGCTGCATGCAAAGAAAAGCAAATGTACCTTCTTTACCCCTAAGGTCTTTTACTTAGGGTTTATCATTTCACCCGAAGGAGTCTCTGTTGACCCTGACAAAGTCAAAGATATTGTGGAATGGCCTCAACCCACTTCACAAACCGAAGTCAGAGGGTTCTTAGGTATCACAGGGTGGTACAGGATCTTTGTAAAGGACTATGCTCTTAAAGCTGCACCACTAACTGACTTGCTAAAGAAAGGAGCTACGATACTTTGGGAAGAAAAACATGAATCTTGCTTCAAACAGCTTAAGGAGTATCTTGCTTCATAACCTCTCTTAAAACTTCCAGACTTCACTCAAGAATTCGAGGTGATCACAGATGCTAGTAACCTTGCATTAGGAGGAGTCCTTACTCAAGAAGGAAGGAGTGTAGCTTATACTTCTCGGAAGCTTAGGATTCGTGAAGTGAATTATGCTACGCATGATTTAGAATTTCTAGCAGTTATTCATGCTCTCAAGCTATGGAGACATTATCTATTGGGACGAAAATTCTTGTTGGTAACAGATCACAAGAGCCTTAAGTGGATTTTTACCCAACCTAACCTTAACATGAGACAGAGGAGATGGATAGAGCTCATGCACGAATATGATTTTGATATTAAATTTAGACTAGGTAAGGATAATGTTGTGGCAGATGCCCTAAGCCGTAAAGCTTTTCTAGGGTAATTTCCATGGCTAACAACCCTATTTTAGACAAGGTCTCGGATGCTGCTGTCAGAGATGCAGATTACCAGATGCTTGCTAGTATCCTACGTGAAGAGAGGGTATCATCAAATCAGCCTAAACCTCAACCTTACTCCTTAGAAGATGGGAAAATTTACTATAGGAATCAACTATGCATACCTAAGGATTCTACCCTAAGGAATGCTATCCTATATGAAGCACATGATGGACAAACTTCAGGACATCCAGGTTATGCCAAAATCATCAATGCAATTCGTAGAAGTTACTATTGGCAAGGTATGAAGGGTGATGTCCTTCGCCATGTCAAGCAGTGTTTGTCTTGTCAAAGGATTAAGGCAGAGAGATTAAAGATGCCAGGTAAATTACATCCTTTACATATTCCCCAAATGAAATGGGAATGTATTAGCATGGACTTTATCACCGGATTTCCTTCTGTCCAAGCTGGCTATGATTCAATCACGGTCATAGTCGACTTGATTACTAAAGTGGCTCACTTAATCCCAATCAAGACAACCTTTACAGCTTCAGATATTGCTCATCTGTTTGTGAAGGATGTTTTCAGAATTCATGGTTTACCCAAGAGGATTGTCAGTGATCGTGATGCCAAGTTTACTTCAAAGTTTTGGGTATCATTGTTTCAAGCTATTGGAAACCAGTTATGTTTTAATACTCCTTATCATCCTCAAAATGATGGCCAAACTAAACGAGTTAATCAAGTAATTGAAGACATCCTTAGAGCCTACTGCAATAGAGAACCTCGCAAGTGGATTCAATACCTACCCTTGGTAGAGTATGCATACAATTCCTCTACTCACAGAAGTATTGGAATGACACCTTTTAATGCTCTTTATGGTCAAGAATGTTTATCACCTCTTAACTTTTCTGACCCCACTATAAGGGTTGAAGCCTCAAAGAAAATGCTTGAAGAAATGGAAGCTCAAACCAAAGCTATTCGAACGGATATTCAAGTGGCTCAAGATCGACAAAAGAAGTACACCGACTTAAAAAGATCTGATCGGATTTTCAAAGAAGGTGACAAAATTTTCTTACGAGTAAATCCCAAAAAGAGCAATCTGTCTCTCGGAAGGTATAAGAAGCTTACCTACCGATATTGTGGACCTTACGAAATAATCAAGGTTGTAAGTGATCAAGCTTATAAACTAAAACTCCCTTCTCATCTCAAAGTGCATGATGTATTTTATGTAAGTCTGTTAAAACCTTATGTATATAACCCTGACCATGTCCTTGATGATGAGCAAATCATTTTACCTGCTCAAGATGTTCTACAACTCCAACTTGATACTATCCTAGAAACTCGGAAAAGAAAGCTTAGGAATAGATCCATCAAAGAACATCTTATCTTATGGAATGATTTCCCTATAGAAGATGCTACTTGGGAAGATGAGACATCCCTTCTTAAGGATTACCCTTCACTGTTCTTGAGATGAGGGCATCTCAAATTCTAAGTTGGGGAGATTGTAAGGTCTCTACTTTCAAATTTCACTCAAGTTCTATTACGCATTTGAATTTTTTTAACCATCACTCATTATTTAAGATATTCAAGTTCAAATTATGAATCGTAGGTTGAGAAAACCTAGACTCACATAGGAGGGGACAAAGTGGGACACACTGTCACATGAAAAGGAGAGGTTAGTCATGACTAATCATAATGAGGGGGGGCTGTGTGGCCTTATCTTTTGATGATAATGACAAAGTGGTCAAGCTGATGGATACCACAAGGGTACCAAAAACGCGGGTCTGATTTTTGGAAAAATAATAATAAAATTTTTTAATAAAAAATTATTATTATTTTATTTTTTTTGGGAAAAAAAGTTGACGTTTTCTTTTCTGCTATAAATAGAGCATCCATGCTCACACTTTAGACATAGAGATTGCCTCTATAGCGCTCACGAAGTGCTGCCACTTCTCTTAGAGAGAAGGCGTTCACAAACAGCTAAGAGAGAAAAAACTCTAGTGGACTAATAAGGTGCGTATTAATTAAGTATTCAATTAACTTTAGGAATGATGTATGTGTGCTATCTCTTACTCTAATCTCTCTAATAGAATAGTAAGATTCAATTAGCTTTAAGAAGGATATGTGTGTGTGTGTATGTTATCTCTTACTCTAATCTGTCTAATAGATTAGTAAGATTCAATTAGTTTTAAGAAGGATATGTGTGTATGTGTGCTATCTTTTACTCTAATCTTTCTAATAGATTAGTAACATTCAATTAGCTATGTGTGTGTGCTAGCTATCTATTACTCTAATCTCTAATGGATTAGTAAGATTCAATTAACTTTAAGAAGGATATGTGTGTGTGTGTGTGTGTGCGATCTTTTACTCTAATCTCTCTAATAGATTAGTAAGATTCAATTAGCTTTAAGAAGGATATGAGTGTGTGTGTGTGCGCGCTATCTTTTACTCTAATCTCTCTAATAGATTAGTAAGATTTAATTAGCTTTAGAAAAGGATGTGTGTGTGTTCTCTTTTACTCCAATCTTTCTAATGGATTAGTAAGATTCAATTAACTTTAGAAAAGATGTGTGTGTATTTTTTCTCTTACTCTAATTTCTCTAATAGATTAGTAAGATTCAATTAGTTTTAAAAAGGATATGTGTGTGTGTGTGTGTGTGTGTGCTATCTCTTACTCTAATCTCTCTAATAGATTTGTGAGATTCAATTAGCTTTAGAAAAGGATGTGTGTGTGTTCTCTTTTACTCTAATTTTTCTAATGCATTAGTAAGATTCAATTAACTTTAGAAAAGATGTGTGCGTATGTTTTCTCTTACTTTAATCTTTCTAAGTATACCTACTCTCTCTAGCTAGTACATCTTCACTATTAACTTATGTATAGTTAATTGAAAGTTAATACATAATAGAACTCATCATATTCTTATTATACATGATGAAATTCTCATTCACCAATTTTATTGTCAATTAGATTAAGTAGAATTTTGAATAATACTAAAAATTGATTTAGTTGAATTACAAAAATTGCAGTTAGAATTGGATTAGAAATGTGAAGCATAAAAGTAATGCATTCCTAAACTTTCACTCATAGTTTACACACTTAATTTTTGATTAATTACGATTAGCGAATATTTGATGTATAGAAATTAGATGTAGAACAACAACAATAAGTGTGAATCGGAGTTGGCGAGGGTTCAAATTACAGACTCTCTTTGGAAACAAGAGATTACTAGGGAAACTGACCAATTTAAAGTTCTAAGTGTATAACATAAGTGCAGTACAAAGAAATGGCTCCAAAGCGTGCTCGAACCCAAAGCGCTAATGATCATGAAGCTGGTACAAGTAACGGTGGAACTCCTGCGGAACATGTTATGTCTCCACCAATCGGACCAATCGGAGCTATGGTACAGGTTAGTATTGCAATTTCAAGTTATGCCTCATTGCATATGCAACGAGACCATAGGAATATAGTATTTACCTTATGAAAAGAAAACACGGACCGAAACCATGGGGCTTAACCGCAAGAAACTCGGCATATGTTTGACAAAATTAGGAAAGAATGTCTGGTTAAACTGGTTGCTATAGGAAAGAATGTTTGTCCAAAACCTTCGGTATGGTTTCTCTCAAGTCTCTCTACCTATTAGCGCTGGTATTATGTGGCAGTTGCCAGGGCGTGAGATGACGCCTAGGATGGCACCGCTGATGCTGTGGTGGGAGTATACCCAGATTAGCCTAGCTGGATACTGTAGTTTTGTTTTGCCGTTGCGTGAGGATGACGCCTAGATTGGCACTGTTGTTGTTGTGGCGGGAGTACGTCCAGATTAGCACAACGAGTACTTGTCGAGCGGTATGGGACGCTCATGAGGACAAGGGTTTTTATAAATAATGTATATACCGATCGGACATAATAGCACCAGTAGAGATTCTTGAGTGAACCTAATCCAAGGGTTGTTGGTTTAAAATTGGACGACTTCTTGTTTGACTATTGTTTGTAATACTGTTTGAAGGGCTGTATTAACGAACCAGTATCATAAATAAAGTAAAGGAACATGTATGTTTAAACAGTGTGGTAGTAATTAGATAACAAAAGAAGGGTGAGTGTGGTGTGGAAAGTGGGAGAATGATACCCCGACGGTATCATTCTATGGACGGGTGGATCCGATGAGTCTGATAATTTTCCAACGCTAGAATTTTTTTATTTTTTATTTTTTTAGTCACAAATCTTAAAAGAGACAAACCTTGGCGGCTGTGCTTCTGAAACATGGGGAAAAAAGCGCACAGGTTGGTCACTCTAAGATTTATACTTTTAGGTATAATTGATTATAGATAGTTTTTAGATAGGGTTATGGTGGTCACGCTCCGCCATAGCGAGATAGGACCAATCCTTCACTAATAGTTCATGCCTGTGGCTTCGTAGTAGCTAAGGCAATGTCCGTTGGTTTTTCTTTTTCAGGATTGGAGACCTATCAAAGGTACTCTGCTCCTCTCAAAAAGGGGCAGGGACCTCACACTAGTATCAGAGCCTAGGTTAAAGCTTGGAGAGATTTTTAGATTGATGTTTGGATATTGAAGGATGCGAATGTTTGAAATAATAGAAGAACCTAGAAAAATTGTTTTGAGTTTTTATATGGTATTGAAGACTGAAATTTCTTGGTACAGGAAAATGTTCATTCAGCCTACCAGAAATTCCAGGTGTTCACCATCATGTTTGAAAATGCATGCCAGTCACCAAATTATCAGTTTCGAAAAAGGGTGATGATGATTTTGGATAGGGTGTTTGCACCACCTATTCCAAGGGTGCATAGAGGATGGGGCATCAACTGGAGTCCATCTGGAGGAATCTATACCATCGATGCTGACAAGATATGGTACATGGATACCAACATTACGAAACTTTGATGGGCAGAGGAGTTAAAAGTCATCGAAGTTTATCGTTTTATTGGTACTAAGAATCCGGATGCTACCATTACCTTGGGAGGAGAAAAGATATCTCAGACTCAATGGGTCTATAACCAAGTTACAAAAGTTATCCATGGTGGTAGAATTGGACCCATATGTGTATCTCGTAGCTTTCAAGGGTCAAAAGAAACTTATTATTTTGATCCTTTAGTCTATCCTTTTGTAGTCACTTAACTCAAAATATAGAGACATTACAATCCTTGTACCTAAAGACTACCAACCTTGGTAGCAAATAATGTGTATATAAATAAAGTTTGGACTAATATTATCTTTTGTTTGTATTATTGACTGATCAAGTCTTGCCTTAAAGTGGATTAAAGTTAGAATATCCAATAAAGTTTCACTTACTCTATATTGCACAGAGTGCGGTGTACACATCTCTTCAAGAGAAAAAGCTACTTCTCAAGCAAGCTAAACTTCCCTCTTTCAAAGGGGAAGGAGCCCTAGTTGAGCGCGATGCCGAAGTGTGGCTCGAAGAGATGGAGGATTATTTTGCTGCTGCTGGTACTACTCCCGATAACCAAGCAATGTTGGCTATGTTTTGTCTCACGGGGGATGCCAAGCTTTGGTGGAAACAACACTGCAAAGATAATCAAGTAGCTCAAAACACTCAAACTTGGGAAGACATTAAGTATGTTGTCAAAGGACGTTATCTTCCACCTGCACACGAATCCCTTAAGATGAATGAATTCTTCAACTTACGTCAATTTCATCTTACAGTGGAAGAATACTACTCCAAATTTGTAACTCTTAGGCGCTTTGCTCCGCCAATGACCGCAGATCAACAAGTAGCCCGTTTCTACCAAGGGCTAAATGCTCCTTTAAATACTCGTCTAGAAGCCATGAGGCCTATAAATTTGCAAGATGCTCTTTTAAGAGCTAAACCCTTAGCTAAAGAGATGTCAAACTCTCAAAGGGTACGAAATGGAAATTTAAGGAATGCTGGAAGGAGAGGACGGCCTATGATGTGGAACCAAAGGCAAGTTCACCCAGTTCACCAAACTCATCCAATAGTTGCAGCTTCAGCAAATGGAGCTCAAAATTCAGATCTTAGATGCTATGAATGCAACGAGCTAGGACATTTCAGGAATGTATGTCCTAGGCGAGTTTCCGCAACAAATACACCTACTCGAGCTAGAGGACGAGGACAAATAATAAATCGTGGAGGAAGAAATGGAGGACGAGATCGAGGGTGCGGAATGGCTGCCAGAGTCAATGCTATCATAGGAGAACCAACATTGGGATAAGAACAAGAGGAAAGAGCAACTCTGCATGCTGCAATTGATAACCCAAGAGCAAGACAACAATATGCTGTCATTCAAACACCTGCAAATCACCAAGGTGAAAAATTTGAGCTTCTTATTGATTGTGGTAGTACTCATTCTTTCTTGTCACCTAAATGTTTAAGGAGGTTAGGACTTAATCAACACCCTACAAGAAAGATGAGAGTTGAATTAGCCAATGGAAAGGAGGTGTTATCTCAGTACATTGTGGGAAAAATAGATTTCAAGTTGGGAGAATACTCTACTTCTGCTACTTTTTGAACCTTACCCATAGGAATCTATGACGGAATTCTTGGAATGGATTGGTTAGCCAGTCATAATGCCAATATCCATTGTGCCCAAGGAAGTGTTACTTTTGTGGACAACTAAGGTCAAGAAGTCACTATTCAAGGCCAGAATGGACGACCAAAAGCTTACTTCGTCAAAGCTAATCGTCTTTTGAAAGGGTTACGCAAGGGTCAACAAATTTTTGTAGTCAAGCTAAACGAAGTAGAAAAATCTTCTTCCAACCCTGCACCAATGTGGTTAGAAGAATTTTCGGATGTTTTCCCCACTGAACTTTCTGAACTACCACCACCTAGGGAGGTAGACCATGAAATCAAAATTTTTCCAGGTAGTGAACTAGTTTCAAGAGCGCCGTACAAGATGTCACTTCCAGAGGCTATAGAAATCAAGGAGAAGCTCAAGCAGTTGATTGAGCAAGGGTTTATCCGACCTAGTACATCTCCATGGGGTGCACCTATTCTCTTCCAAATGAAAAATGATGGCTCTCTTCGACTTTGCATAGATTATAGGGGCTTAAATCAGGTTACCATCAAGAATAAATATCCAATTCCTCGTATTGATGAGATGTTGGACAGATTACATGGAGCCAAAATATTCACAAAGATCGATCTTCGATTTGGCTATCATCAGATTCGAATCCAGGAGGCTGATATCTCCAAAACATCTTTCAACACTCGTTATGGTCATTACGAATTTACAGTGATGGCTTTCGGACTTACGAATGCTCGTGCAACTTTCAATCGTCTGATGCAAGATATCTTTAGAGAATTCTTGGACGATTTTGTCCTAGTATTCTTTGACGATATCTTAATTTATTCCAAATCAGAGGAAAAGCATGAAGGACATGTTAGGAAAGTGTTAGAGCTTTTACGCCGAAATAAGCTGTATGCAAAGAAAAGCAAATGTACCTTCTTTACCCCTAAGGCCTGTTACTTAGGGTTTATCATTTCACCTGAAGGAGTCTCTGTTGACCTTGACAAAGTCAAAGATATTGTGGAATGGCCTCAACCCACTTCACAAACCGAAGTCAGAGGGTTCTTAGGTAGCACAGGGTGGTACAGGATCTTTGTAAAGGACTATGCTCCTAAAGCTGCACCACTAACTGACTTGCTAAAGAAAAGAGCTACGATACTTTGGGAAGAAAAACATGAATCTTGCTTCAAACAGCTTAAGGAGTATCTTGCTTCAAAACCTCTCTTAAAACTTCCTGACTTCACCCAAGAATTCGAGGTGATCACAGATGCTAGTAACCTTGCATTAGGAGGAGTCCTTACTCAAGAAGGAAGGAGTGTAGCTTATACTTCTCGGAAGCTTAGGGTATCATTATTTCAAGCTATTGGAAACCAGTTATGTTTTAGTACTGCTTATCATCCTCAAACTAATGGCCAAACTAAAAGAGTTAATCAAGTAATTGAAGACATCCTTAGACCCTACTGCAATAGAGAACCTCGCAAGTGGATTCAATACCTACCCTTGGTAGAGTATGCATACAATTCCTCTACTCACAGAAGTATTGGAATGACACCTTTTAATGCTCTTTATGGTCAAGAATGTTTATCACCTCTTAACTTTTCTGACCCCACTATAAGGGTAGAAGCCTCAAAGAAAATGCTTGAAGAAATGGAAGCTCAAACCAAAGCTATTCGAAAGGATATTCAAGCGGCTCAAGATCGACAAAACAAGTACGCCGACTTAAAAATATCTGATCGGATTTTCAAAGAAGGTGACAAAGTTTACTTACGAGTAAAGCCCAAAAAGAGCAATCTGTCTCTCGGAAGGTATAAGAAGCTTACCTACCGATATTGTGGACATTACGAAATAATCAAGGTTGTAAATGATCAAGCTTATAAACTAAAACTCCCTTCTCATCTCAAAGTGCATGATGTATTTTATGTAAGTCTGTTAAAACCTTATGTATATAACCCTGACCATGTCCTTGATGATGAGCAAATCATTTTACCTGCTCAAGATGTTCTACAACTCCAACCTGATACTATCCTAGAAACTCGGGAAAGAAATCTTAGGAATAGATCCATCAAAGAACATCTTATCTTATGGAAGGATTTCCCTATAGAAGATGCTACTTGGGAAGATGAGACATCCCTTCTTAAGGATTACCCTTCACTGTTCTTGAGATGAGGGCATCTCAAATTCTATGTTGGGGAGATTGTAAGGTCTCTACTTTCAAATTTCACACAAGTTCTATTACGCATTTGAATTTTTTTAACCATCACTCATTATTTAAGATATTCAAGTTCAAATTATGAATCGTAGGTTGAGAAAACCTAGAATTTAAAATTTACGCTACAAAATTCTGACATGTTTATCTATATGAATCACTAATTAACTTTTTGTAAGACTTAGTTACTGATTGTAGAATTTTCTTTTACTACTGTAAAGTTAATATAAGACTATAAAGTTTAACTTAAAAATGTAAAGTAAATTATCATTAAGGAAATAAATAAAATAATTATAAAGACAAAAGAATACGCAGGGATGACAAATGAAGGTACATGGACTCACCTGGACTCACATAGGAGGGGACAAAGTGGGACACACTGTCACATGAAAAGGAGAGGTTAGTCTTGACTAATCATAATGAGGGGGGGTTGTGTGGCCTTATCTTTTGATGATAATGACAAAGTGGTCAAGCTGATGGGTACCACAAGGGTACCAAAAACGCGGGTATGATTTTTGGAAAAAATAATAATAATTTTTTTTAAAAAAATTATTATTATTTTTTGTTTTTTGGGAAAAAAAGTTGGACGTTTTTTTTTCCTGCTATAAATAGAGCATCCATGCTCACACTTTAGACATAGAGATTTCCTCTATAGCGCTCACGAAGTGCTGCCACTTCTCTTAGAGAGAAGGCGTCCACAAACCACTAAGAGAGCAAAAACTCTAGTGGACTAATAAGGTGCGTATTAATTAAATATTCAATTAACTTTAGGAATGATGTATGTGTGCTATCTCTTACTCTAATATCTCTAATAGATTAGTAAGATTCAATTAGCTTTAAGAAGGATATGTGTGTGTGTGTGTATGTTATCTCTTACTCTAATCTCTCTAATAGATTAGTAAGATTCAATTAGTTTTAAGAAGGATATGTGTGTATGTGTGCTATCTTTTACTCTAATCTCTCTAATAGATTAGTAAGATTCAATTAGCTATGTGTGTGTGTGTGTGCTATCTATTACTCTAATCTCTAATGGATTAGTAAGATTCAATTAACTTTAAGAAGGATATGTGTGTGTGTGTGCCATCTTTTACTCTAATCTCTCTAATAGATTAGTAAGATTCAATTAGCTTTAAGAAGGATATGTGTGTGTGTGTGTTCTATCATTTACTCTAATCTCTCTAATAGATTAGTAAGATTCAATTAGCTTGAGAAAAGGATGTGTGTGTGTTCTCTTTTACTCTAATCTTTCTAATGGATTAGTAAGATTCAATTACCTTTAGAAAAGATGTGTGTGTATGTTTTCTCTTACTCTAATCTCTCTAATAGATTAGTAAGATTCAATTAGATTTAAGAAGGATATGTGTGTGTGTGTGTGTGTGCTATCTCTTACTCTAATCTCTCTAATAGATTGGTGAGATTCAATTGGCTTTAGAAAAGGATGTGTGTGTGTTCTCTTTTACTCTAATTTTTCTAATGGATTAGTAAGATTCAATTAACTTTAGAAAAGATGTGTGTGTATGTTTTCTCTTACTTTAATCTCTCTAAGTATACCTACTCTCTTTAGTTAGTACATCTTCACTATTAACTTATGTATGTTTTCTCTTACTTTAATCTCTCTAAGTATACCTACTCTCTCTAGTGAGTACATCTTCACTATTAACTTATGGATAGTTAATTGAAAGTTAATACATAAGAGAACTCATCATATTCTTATTATACATGATGAAATTCTCATTCACCAATTTTATTGTCAATTAAATTAAGTAGAATTTTAAATAATACTAAAAATTGATTTAGTTGAAGTAGAGAAATTGAAGTTAGAATTGGATTAGAAATGTGAAGCATAAAAGTAATGCATTCCTAAACTTTCACTTATAGTTTACACACTTAATTTTTGATTAATTACGATTAGCGAATATTTGATGTATAGAAATTAGATGTAGAACAACAACAATAAGTGTGAATCGGAGTTGGCGAGGGTTCAAATTATAGACTTTCTTTGGAAACAAGAGATTACTAGGGAAATTGACCAATTTAAAGTTCTAAGTGTATAACATAAGTGTAGTACAAAGAAATGGCTCCAAAGCGTGCTCGAACCCAAGGCGCTAATGATCATGAAGCTGGTACAAGTAACGGTGGAACTCCTGCGGAACATGTTATGTCTCCACCAATCGGACCAATCGGAGCTATGGTACAGGTTAGTATTGCAATTTCAAGTTATGCCTCATTGCATATGCAACGAGACCATAGGAATATAGTATTTACCTTATGAAAAGAAAACACGGACCGAAACCACGGGGCTTAACCCCAAGAAACTCGGCATATGTTTGAAAAAAGTAGGAAAGAATGTCTGGTTAAACTGGTTGCTATAGGAAAGAATGTTTGTCCAAAACCTTCGGTATGGTTTCTCTCAAGTCTCTCTACTTATTAGCGCTGGTATTATGTGGCAGTTGCCGAGGCGTGAGATGACGCCCAGGATGGCACCGCTGATGATGTGGTGGGAGTACACCCAGATTAGCGGATACTGCAGTTTTGTTTTTTCGTGGCGTGAAGATAATGCCCATATTGGCACCATTGTTGCTGCGGCGGGAGTACGTCCAGATTAGCACAACGAGTACTTGTCGAGCGGTATGGGACGCTCATGAGGACAAGGGTTTTTATAAATAATGTATATATCGATCGGACATAATAGCGCCAGTAGAGAATCTTGAGTAAACCTAATCAAAGGGTTGTTGGTTTAAAATTGGATGACTTCTTGTTTGACTATTGTTTGTAATACTGTTTGAAGGGCTGTTTTAACGAACCAGTATCATAAATAAAGTAAAGGAACATGTATGTTTAAATAGTGTGGTAGTAATTAGATAACAAAAGAAGGTTGAGTGTGGTGTGGAAAGTGGGAGAATGATACCCCAACGGTATCATTCTATGGACGGGTGGATCCGATGAGTCGGGTAACTTTCTAACGCTATATATATATATTTTTTTTAGTCACAAGTCTTAAAAGAGACAAACCTTGGCGGCTGTGCTTCTGAAACATGGGGAAAAAAGTGCACAGGTTGGTCACTCTAAGATTTATACTTTTAGGTATAATTGATTATAGATAGTTTTTAGATAGGGTTATGGTCACGCTTCGCCATAGCGAGATAGGACCAATCCTTCACTAACGGTTCTTGCCCGTGGCTACGTAGTAGCTAAGGCAATGTCCGTTGGTTTTTCTTTTTCAGGATTGGAGACCTATCAAATGTACTCCGCTCCTCTCAAAAAGGGGCAAGGACCTTACAATGAAACCAACGAAGAAACATACTATGGTGGATGAAAATATACTCATGTTCATAGTAAACCAAAATTACAAACCTGGAGGTCATCCTTCAATGATAGGACAACCAATGAGTGCAAAAAGACTTTTGGGTTCTATGATGGTTGTGGGATAGACCATTTACTTTTGAACTGTCCCAAAAATCTTTAAAACAAGGGAAAATAAATGATGAATTTCATTGGGGTTTCACCATGTTCAAGTGGATTAAAAATTGAGAACAATTCCAATCAATGTGATGACTCAAGATCAAGACCAGGAAGTTACAAAAAACACAATGATCAAGGAAAAACAAAAACTACCAGTTTAAATAGAGTTTGAAATTTTGACGGTAAGGAATCAGAGATAATGACGGAAAGAAAAAAGAGATAAAATGATAGCAAAGAGGCTAAAAGAGAAAGCTACCTTGGAGACCGAGTTGCAACAAACCAAGGAGCAACTTAAACATGAAAGGGAAAATAACGAATGAGTAGTATCTTCCAAAATATCATCATGTGGTTCTATCTTAGTGGACAAAGGTCCAAAACCTTTAGAGGCTCTATGGTAGGCCTACGAGGCTAGACTAAAGACCAACTAGACCTTGGAACAAGGGTGGTAACCAAAGACACAATCAAAACGTCATCAAAGATGACAAAAAATGAGCGTAAATGAAAATATTAAAAAATTGAAGCAAACCTTGAAGAGGTTTGGACGATCAAAATAGAGGGTGAAGAAGGATCAGACACATACAAATTTGATGCACCCTCCCTCTCACTACAAAAAAGTAAATGATACTGGATTGAAAGATCATAGTTCAATGACCTATGCAAGAAATGGAGGGTGAAGAAGGATCAGACACATACAAATTTGATGCACCCTCCCTCTCACTACAAAAAGTACATGATACTAGATTGAAAGATCATAGTTCAACGACCTATGCAAGAACTTAAAGAACAAGAGACATCTTATGATGGACTTGAGAAAGAAAAGCACATTGACCTAGATGAAGTTGGAGAGGAACCAAAGCCGACATATATTGCCACTGATCTATTCAGGAGGAAGAGTAGCTACTATTAATAGCTACGCTCAAATAGGATAGATATGTATTTGCATGGTCATACAAGGATCTTAAGGGAGTAGATTTGTGTATTTATCAACATACAATACCCCTTGAGAGTGATGCAAAGCCTTGCAAATACCGTCCCTATACATACAATGAAACTTTTGCCAAAAAGATCAAGGAGGAGACAGATAAGCTTAAAGAAGTGGAGTTTGTCTATTAGAGCGAGCACATAGACTGGGTGTAATTGATTGTGGTAGTACCGAAGAAAAACAAAAAAGCGTGTGTATGCTTGAATCTCAAATAAGTGAACACTAGTACCATCAGAGACAACTATCCCCTACCAATTACTGATCATGTGATTGAGCGAGTCATAAGCAAGGAAGTTTATGGATTTCTTGATGGCTTTTCATGATACAATCATCTTGCTATAAAGCATGAGGATCAACATAAGATGTCCTTTGCAATAGAATGGGGCATATTTGCTTATTGAGCGATTCCATTTTGGCTTGACTAATGCACCTGCCACATTCCAAAGGTTGATGAGTCATGCATTTAGAGAGTATCTAAGACAATTCTTAGAAATTTACATGGATGACTTATGCATGCATTATCTTTAGAAAATTGAGCACATAGAGCACCTAAAGAAGATCTTTAATAAGTGTAGAACCTATCATATCTTCTTGAACCCAGAGAAATATGTCTTCATGGTAAGATAAGGAAAACTTCTAGGGCACATTATGTCCAAGAATGACATTTCCATTGATCTTGAAACATTAAAGTGATCATTTCTCTACCAAAACCAACAAAAGCTAGAGAGGTACACATCTTCATGGGCCATTGTAGTTACTGTAGAAGATTCATCTATATGTACGCAATAATTGCCAAACCTCTCTACACACTTATCACAAAATTTGAGTGGACCAACAAATGTGAAGAAGCATTCCAACAATTGAAGTAGAGATTAATTTTTTCTCCAATTCTAAAAGCTCTTGATTGGACAAAGATCTTCCATGTCTACGTTGATGCATCAACATATGCTATGGGATGCATTTTGGTGCAACTTGGAGAGAGCAATATGGATTTTCCCATCAGTTACTCTGGCAAATAGCTTAATAGTGCAACAATGACGACGTATAGAGAAGGGCTAGCAGTGGTCTATTCTGTAAAAAAGTTCAAACACTACCTTCTCCCTAACAAGTTTGTGCTCTTTGTGGACCATCAAGCACTATTATACTTGGTGAACAAACCTTGCAATACAAGACAGATTGTTTGATGGTTTATCATGTTTCTTGAGTTTGATTTCACCATAGTAGTCAAAAAAGGAATCACGCATGAAAGGGTTGGCCATTTTTCTAGATTGAGTCATAGGGAAGCACCCACCAATGGAGTTGATGATGACGTACCAAACTCTTATCTTTTCAATATTGAAATGGTACCACGGTGGAGAAAACATGTCATACCTTTTCTCATCAGTGGCTCATTAAAGGCAACCATCAATCATCAAGAAAAAACAAACATTGGTGCTAATAGCAAGGAGATACAAGCAAGGAGATGATGGTATATTGAGGCTATGTATAGTGCAATAGAGAGAAACATGTACTTGAGCCAATCTCATGTGCAAACCAAAGCGCAAACATTTCAAAGATTGTTGCGACTTGGTGTATACTTGCTGAGAATGCAGAGAAGTGTTCATGACTACATCAGTTCATGTGACATTTTTGCAGGTCAGGCACCTATAGAACATGCAACATTGTTCAGAGTCACATTTTTACCAAAGGAACTATACGAGATGGGTTGAGTAGATCGAGAATGAAATCTGTTGACACTAAAGCTGAGAGATATATGTTGATTGAGGATCACCTCTACAAAAGATGAAAAGAAAATCAATTGTGAATGTGCACCATGAAAGACGAATAAATTTTGATTCTTGAGCAAGCTCAAGCTAGCAAGCAAGAAAACATTTTTCTGTACATAAAACCACAAAAGAAATTCTTGTTGTAAGAATATTTGGTGGCCGACCTTGTTCATGGATGCAATAGCATATGTAAAGAGATGTGACGAATGTCAATGAACCTATGCAGTGAGACAAAATGTCTTTACAACCTATGATGGAGGCAATGCCTTTTTCCAAGTGGGACACTGATACTTTGTTGGACCTATAACACCTTTTTCATACCGTACACATGCTCAATATATAATTGTGGCCATAGACTATATAACCAAATGGGTTGAGGCCAAATCAACACAGAAAAATGATGCAAAAACAACAGTGCAATTCCTTGGAGGGGTGCAGCTTTAAGAAACTATTGACATAACATGCGTTCAAAGGGTATAAAAAAGCCCCTTTACTTACATGTTTAAGGTAATAAAATGACCCCTTTTTTCTTCAAAAACTTATGGGTTTTTCTCTTAAATCAATAAAAAACCCCTTATGTTAATATAATCCTATTAAAATTTCAAAAATTTAGCAATTAAAAAACCCAATAATTTGAACTCATGTTGTAACTTACATGTCTAGGAGGTGAACCCCCTAAGTGCAATTCTTGTATGAGGACGTCTTTACAAGATATGGCATATCAATTGAGATAGTGATTGACAGAGGGAATCACTTCCTCAATGAAGTGTTTAAATTCTTGGTGAATGAGTTCATGGTAACCCATCACAAATCAGCGCCATATCACCCTCAAGCTAATGGACAATCCGAGAGCACAAACAAAATCCTATGCACGATGCTCACAAAGATAATGACTGAGTCAAGAGTAGATTGAGATCAAAAGCTACACTCATCTGTTTGGGCATATCAAGTTGCTTATTGATTGATACAACACCTTTTAATATGGTGTTTGGGCTTAATGCCATACTGCCCATGGACATAGATCTTACCAAAGCAGTCATCCTTGGTGTACCATGGATGCATAATTACAAAGAAATTTTGGATTGGTAAGAGGATACTTTAAAGTTCGAACTTAATGACACCTCTTATGTCACTTCTTTGGCACAAAGTGATTATATTTGGAAAGTACAAGCCATTAATACAAAACTGCAACTAGTAATGAAGCCTCATCCTGCACGACAATTCAATGAATAAGCCACTAAGCAGGTAAGGGTGAATAGTTCCATCATGGCAAGAAAGCCAAACGAAATGTGATTACCAAATCCAACAACCCACCAGTGGTCAGAAAAACAAAACAACAGTAGCAACCAACAAAATTTCAATAACCTTGACACAATTATACTTGGAAATGGTAGCCCAAACAACCGCCGAAACCTTAAGCAAGCGAACCCAACTATCAATGGATAACAAAGAAGAAATAATCAACCAACCCCAATCTATACATGCAACCTGGCAATGGAGACCAAATCCACCTACTCAATGATTAGCTCAACAATCTCCATAGCCCAAGCACAAATGGGTATCCAAGAAGACAACAACCATGGAAATCAAGCCAACGGTACTCAACAAACCATCAATCAAAGAAAGAGCGCACCATCTTCAAATTCTTTTGTTCAGATCACTGAACAATCTATACAATACCCGCATCTTTCACAACATATTGTTACCCCATGTATCTCTTCCATTGGCATAATAGGGACACATTACATGGATTTGCATAGACACGATGTTTGTGTCTATGCACATTGCACAAACCTTCGTCTGGAATGACTCACAATGAGAAGGGGAGAGTAGCAATAGCTATAGCAACCTATTGCAAAACCTTGAGCTGAAATATAATGAGAACTCATGTGCATAGTGTATAAAGTGTTTTTTTCCTCACATGTTTTCTTTATATTTGCCTTTTACCCAGTTTTACTTCTTATCAGGCATAATAATGAGACATATTGACAAAGTTTTAATAAGCATCATGCCTAGGGTGAGAGTATGTATATATGATTAAGTTGAATAATTTTGGCTATTTTTTAGCCATATAATAATAACTTTAAATAATTTTCTTTAATTTTTAGATAATGAGAATAAAAAATTAATAAAATGTGCCAAGAGAGTCGGAATTGAGTTCTGAAAACCGTCTGAGCTGCAGGTGATATACCACAAAAAATCAGGACAAGAAAGGTAAGTATGCATTTGGGACTCCGGGTAAGTCGGGCACTTATAAACAAAATAGGGTAGAATTAGCCTCATTTGCAATTGCTAACTTTGGGGAGAGAGAGATCTAGCTCTTTCTGACCTAGAGAGTTCGATCGCATTTTGGCTTGCTACGGGCACTTAGGCAGCTATAGACCATAAGACTTGATAGGTATGATCATTTAACATCCCTCGATGAATGTATGTGAGCCACATCACACAAAAAAAACCACATTAGGTACACAAATGAAATTAAAGTCACAAAATTTGCAAACTGTCAGAGGCTCATAGAGGGGGCAAACCAACTCAAAATCCAAAACGTTTTCATTAGTAGACTCCCGAAGCGTGGGCTTCCCAGCCATACAATCAAAGTCGGGATCTGGGGTGGAACATAGATTGCGATCCATGTTTCTCCACCTCAGATTTCAAAAAGATTTCACTTGCAGAATGCCTACTACAACACCTTTCCACTAGTGCAAAAATAGTTCAACAATGTTGTCAAACATAAATCGTGATCCATGTACCCAACCATGCCAGAATCATGCCAAGATTCACTTGTCGATAGAGCACAATATGGGGAACCTACCCTTAAAATTTTAGTCAAATTGGACTCTTCTAGGCCCAAAACCTTGAAATTTCAGTCTACAAATATATGGTCATTTTGACCCATGATAGGAGAATTTGATCCAAACTCTAAATTTTCATGAACAACAGTTCAGGGGGACATGTCTAGATACTTCCCCTCAAGTTTGGTAGAATTTGGGCTGAAAACATGGATCGTGATCCATGTACCCCAAGACAAGATTTAGCAAATTCAGAGTCCACAATATGTGCAAATATAGTAGTCATCAAATGGTCAAGAAAATGTGCAATGTTGGCTAGACTATCAAGAGATGAGCAATTTCAGAGAGTCAAATTGCAAAGTTGGGGTTTTTTATGTAAATCAAATAGTGAAGTGATCACCTCAAAATGTGTTCTAACATGGAACGCGATCCATGTACCTTTGACCCCAAAATTGACCACCTCTATGTAAATCAAATAGTGAAGAGATCACCTCAAAATGTGTTCCAACATGGAACGCGATCCATGTACCTTGGACCCCAAAATTGACCTAAACTAGTTTGACATAGTGTCACCCCAACATGGAACGTGAAGAGATCACCTCTATGTAAATCAAATAGTGAAGAGATCACCTCAAAATGTGTTCCAACATGGAACGCGATCCATGTACCTTTGACCCAAAAATTGACCTAAACTAGTTTGACATAGTGTCATAATTGTCCTAGTCACACTAGTGAAGTTTGGTCAAATTTGGAACTATGTCGCTCAAGTTATGCTCATTTTTCATTTTAATGTAGTCCTGCACTAGCTCTAATGTCACTCAGTTTTCTCCGTGATGAGGTAGGTTCAGGTTTTTTAACATTACTCCCAAAAGATTTCTCGCGGAGTTCCTCTCTTGGAATAGGATCAAGTCCTTGCCCCAATATCCAATCTCTTATAGAGTACCCTTAGTATCTAGTCTGTTCTACCTCCTCAGTACTCATCATAACAAACTTATTGTTATAAAAATCCCTAAATAGGTATGATGGTAGATCTGCTAGACCCTTGTCCTTGATCTTGAAGATATAAATGATATTCATGGGTGTTAATTACCCTGGCTTGGCATGAGAGGTCCATAAAATATCCTCGAAATTCCTATCCTCCCAACAATAGACTCCAATCCTAGGATTTTTAGTGCTAAGCCGCTTCAAAGGTTCAAATCAACTTGATCGTATCCCTCAAATTATAAAGTCGGCGTTTCTTCTTTTGTTGCCATATCTAATGGGATCTAGAATTATCGTATTCACTTCTAACCCCCATTTGTCTATCACAGCATGATTTTCAACTTTTACATATTGACTCCCATTTTTATCTATATACACTTTTCCTTGTTTATTTTCCCGGATTTCCTCTTCAAACTCTATGTAATGGTCATCAATGCGAATGTCATACTCTTCATTAGGATCCCGGTAAACATGAGTTTCATGGATGTTAGTCTTATAAAAGGTGAGTATGTGCTTATATCCCGTTGTTGTTCCGGTTCCTAACTGAGTCGAATAGGAAGACATTTTAGATGTTGAATCAGAATAAGTGTCTGGGACTTCTTCAAATATAGTTCCCAATTGATCTCCTTGATTCACGCTCTCTTCGTTGGATACCCTACTAGCGGTCTCTCCAAGTATGCCCTGATTTGCTAGTGTACGACCAGATTTAAGGTTCACATAGACTTGTTAAGCCCTAGATAGGGTACTTACCGACGGATTAAATTGTTATCCGTTTTTTTTTTCTTGACTTGAATTTAGCTTCTATTAAGCTCCCAATTCTTTACCTGCAACCTGGTTCCTGTGTCAATTTTAACCACGTTAGCTAATGAGATTTCTAAATTCTACCCATGCAAAGAGCTAAAGGACTAATCTCCAATCTGGAAACTAAGTAATCATGTACTAATTTGGATATGATGGAACCCAAACTTGACCAGTGACCTTCTATTATGTTTCTCTAACATTGTACAATCTCAAAAGTCCAAAATATTATCTCTACGGCTCAAAAGTAAATAATCAGATTATTTACTTTTCTTAGTTTTCTCACCTTTTAGACTTTTTTTCCATATAGACACCTTGTTGTAGTCTGTGAACAAGTTTCACTGAGTTTGAACAAAATTTGTCCAAGTTATCAACTGTTTAGTGTTTGCAGACTCAGTTTTCAAGAATTTGGCTTAAGTCTCACTTTTGTGATCCAAATTTTACCAAACTTGATATGAATAGTCTACTTGACATGCTTGACCCTGTGGTTTACTCAATTGTGAAAAAACTCCCAAATCTAGGGTACATGTAAATAATCGTGAGTATTTACTTATGGGACTTTTTAGTATCTTTTTTTTTTGCCAAGATGATGATACAAATAGGTAAAGCAAATCAACTTTACCTCCCTAGAAAAGTGTTACAAAGTTTGGATAAACCCTGCTCAATTTGTAAACAGTTTAGTGTTTGCAGACTGTCTTTACAAAGCTGGCCACCATTCTCACTTTAAAGATCCAAATTTTACCAAATTTGAAATGAGTGTTCAATACAAAATGATAGAACCTGTGGTATGCTTGGTTGGCCAAAAATACTTGAAATTTTCACAAAAGTGAATAATGATGATTATTTAAAATTATCAAATTTTAGCATATTTTTTTATCATTTGAGTATACATACATGTTAAGCTCTTTAAACTAAGCCTTCGAGTCAAGTTTCACACAACTTGAAAAAAATTATCCAAGTTAGATACAATTTTTTGACAAACAATATAGGCTTTAGTTTTTTTCAAGTTTTTGGTCTGTTTTGTGATCCAAACTCTATGAGCCTTCACAAAAGACGTTTGTAATCCTGCATAGAGTCTCTGGTATCAACCTTGATCAATTTTAGCCAAATGTAAATAATCGCGATTATTTACCTTTGGCCTAAAATGAATATTTTTTGCAATTTTTTCAATAGTCAGTCATTTTGTGACATGTTTTAAGCCTTTGAGTCAAGTCAAAAACTTATTTGGCCTAATTCTCAAGAAAATATAAATAATCTGAGTTTTTGCCAACTCTTAAATATTTACCGCAAATGCATCCTTATGCTTACCCATGTATTCATACAACTTTTATGAGCATAATCTCTAGCCGATTTCAGTGTGATTGACAGTCTTTTGATGCTGTTTCAAGCCGTAGACTTGAAATTATGTAACTTCACATAAACAACTCACAAATCATTCTTTTGGAGTGAGCAATGATTTGAGATCCCACTTTGGATTCTACTTGCCCTACTCCTAGGTTCTGCTGCAATTGGGTTGTGGAAGGTGTCCACAAACACTTGTTTTCTTGTTTTTTATGGTTTCCTGAGCATTGATCTAAGACTTGTCTTGTCCATCAATTATTCTAAAAATCCCAACCTAATCCCACAATCCTACAAGGTACTTAGCAAGTACAATCTACTCCCAAGCTACCTCTATAGAGCAAAAGACGACACTCGTTAACTATGCAGTTCTAAAAAGAAAGTTTAACTCTAGGTGATCCTAGAGGAAGTTAAAGGACAACTACACTAGATGCTCTTGTTTTCCCTAGTTTAGGTCTATTCATTCCTGTCTAGCCCAAGTGGCTCCATCAACCTTGGATGCTTTTGGATTGGTAAGTGCAATCATCGACAGGTCCTTTCCCTTTTTAAACGTCATCTCGGATGATGCAATTCTCTTTGGTTAGGTCTCTCTCTCTCTCTCTATTTCTCTCTATCTCTCTCTCTCTCTCTCTCTCTCTCTCTCACACACACACACACACACACACACACACACACACACACACACACACACACATCATGAATCCAAGTGTGCATTTGTTACCATAACTAGTACCCGTATTTTTTGGTTGTAGAAAAATCTTTATTGTGGTCGTACAAGACATTTGTTGCATGTCTTGCTAACACGTGTAGAATATTATTTGGGGTGCTTCATGAATAGCGCTAATGGCAATGTCTATTATTGTATGAAAAGAAGAGAGAGAGAGAGAGAGAGAGAGAGAGAGAGAGAGAGAGAGAGAGAGAGAGAGAGAGAGAGAGAGAGAGAGAGAGACTTAGTAAAGGGGAGAGCTACTACCTCAGCCCGTTCCTGGACCAACAAGGAGAGAAATCATTTGCTGAAGCAAATACAAACATCGAGAGAGAGAAATAGAGGCTAGAGAGAGAGAGAGAAGACAGACAGAGAGAGAGAGAGAGAGAGAGAGAGAGAGTTAAAAAGGCAACTGCCTCCTTCAAGGTGCAGGAATCAGAAGCGTGAAGACCAAGAGCAACGTTCCTAGCCCTAAATCTCTATTTCAAGAGCAATGTCTAGTCTTGGGAAAGGTAAAGGCAATCTCTTCACGTGTATTTGGTCAATAGTTTAGTTGTGTCTAGGAATTGTGCTACAAAATGTGAAAGGAAATTTAACATTGAACCTAACAAAATTGGATCACGGTGCGCCAATGGTTTTGTGGAGTTTTGTTTATGTACTCCGCGCACCGTGATCCACTTTTTAAAATGGCCTTACCTTGCCTAAATGATTGGCTTTTGCTCTTCACAACTATAGAGAAATTTTGCATTTGATCAATCATTATGCAGGGCAAAAGTTTAGTGACCCTTCACACAAACCATCAAAAGATGCACATATGCTAATCACGGCATGCCAGTAGTTTTGTGGAGTTTTGTTTATGTACTCCGTGCGCCGTGATCCACTTTTTAAAGTGTACAAGGTTTTTTTTTCTAGAGTATAAAATTCTTTGATGTTTTGGTAGATATTACTGTGTAAAAAGCAGATATTGTATTATAAATATGTATATGATTATTAATTACTGCTTGCTTTTGGTGCTTTTCTTCGATTTCTGTTTCTAGATTGGGCATGAAAATTGCAGGAGGCCTTACCTTGCCCGAATGATTGGCTTTTGCTCTTCACAACTATAGAGCAATTTTGCATTTGATCAATCATTATGCAGGGCAAAAGTTTAGTGACCCTTCACACAAACCATCAAAAGATGCACATATGCTAATCATCTTGTGTTATTGCCTATATGATCAGTAGGAAATAATTGTGAGTTACCTAGCTATTGTTTGTTGAAAACTCATATGATCATGTGGTGTTCTTCTTTTTATTTATGTTTGAAGAAACTTATATTTCTCAGTATGAAATAGATGGTAGGATTAAGATCTCATAGGAGGAAGAGGTAGAAAATAGATCCCGAGCACATCGTTGGCCAAGGAAACATTCCCAGAAGACTTTCGGAGCTGTTAAAAACTTCTATGAAGAGGAATATAGACTTCACAGAATCCATTGATATATTTGGTGCAGATCTTGCCATGAGTTTGGAGGAGCCTGATAATGATCCATCTGTCAAAATGGAGACCCCTTCTACTCCAAAATTTACTTTACTGAACTCACCTAAGAGAGAGGTGGATTTTTCAGCACCTACTTTGCAGAGTGTCCAATGTGTTGCAACAATCCCAAAAAAAAAGAGGCAGTTATTTAAGAAGACCCTACAGTGATTGATGAAAGGATTTAGGTTTTGTAGTTTCTTCTGGGTTGGTGATAACTTTGACTTGATCTCCTGCATTTTTAATGCTCCATTTAACCTTGATGTGTTTATAGCTAAATAGAGTGAACACTTGAAGCTGGAACAAGAGAAGTTTGAGCGTCATACTCAAAAGGACAGGGTTAATGTAGGTGAAATGGTGGTAGTTCATTTAAAAGAATGTGATCCTAAAAGATAGTCTTACAAGAAGTACAATCAACTACCTCTTATGTACAGACCCCATTGGTGCAGCTTACATGAACGGGAGTGCAAGTTGGTTCAAGAATCCTTTGGATTTCTAAAATTTTAAATGGATTATTTACAAGTCTTATGAAAGATCCTAAGGAGGTCATGGAGGAACACGATATACCAGCAGTTGAAAAAGAGGATAAGGATGAGGAATACATTGAAGTGGCGGAGATAGAGGAGTCCATTGATCTTGAAGAATAAGCAAAAGAGGTGGAACGAAGAAAACTTCTCTCAGTGAAAACCTCAGATATCAAGCTACCTCTAGATGTGTCAGGTTTCAATGAGCTGCAATCCACCTTAATGCTACCATGAGTGCCAGAGTTTAAATTTGGAGATAGGTCATATATTTCCTTCATGATATACAAAGTATTTTTTGTTTGCGGGAGGACTTTGCACTAGCCACTATCTCCAAGTATCAGGAGGAGAGGAATGGATTTGTTTCACATGACAGTAGTGATGACAAGGCAATGGAGATCTCCAGTAATTAAATGCCTTAAAATGTGCTTTGAAAAGCCTGAAAAGTATAAAGAAAACCTTCCTGATGAAGCCACATTTCAAACTATTCAAAATAATCTCAAGCCATCAACTAGTAATCAGGATATGGAGGATTGGTTTAAGTGACCAACACAGTATTAAACCTGATCAGTCAACCTATGGAACAATGAGCTTTTTTTTCAAGATGAGAGTTTCATGGTATAACATCCTACCCCCCCCCGCCCCCTCAATCTCTCTCTCTCTCTCTCTCTCTCTCTCTCTCACACACACACACACACACACACACACACACACACACACACACTTCTTTTGTTTGTAGCCATGGATTGCTGAAAAGGACGACTCTCTTCATCGTTGAAGAAGAAAATTCCGTGTGACAGGGATGTAGCTCTAGGACAATATCTTCCTAGTCTATGTGAGGCACCCATCCTAATCTTCCACAACGGAATGTCAGAAGAGGGGATACTGTAACCTATGCTTTCAAGACATTATCTCCCTTCTTAGGTGGTCCAATGCTGTGAAAAAATGCAGACAAAGTTATCCTCATTGACAAGGTTTCAGGGAGAGAATGTTTTGGTTACTCACCAGGATATACTGGGGGCCGTGCAACATATTACTACACATACATAGCAATGGCATTATCTTTAAGGAAAGAAAAACCCTAATGAAATGTTAGAGTATGGCAAATATTTAATGATCAGATACAAGGGCGAGGTTCCAAACGATATTTGCAAATCATCAAAATTTTAAAATAGTTGTGGTACATATTGAATTTAATTCTACACGCATTTGTGGTATATTCGATCATCTAAACTCTAACTCTCTTGTTCTACCGATGATTTGCATATTGCATTGTCTCCCTCCACCTCATTTGACTTTCAAGAGCACTTGAATTGTTGAATGCGTCTGCTCGTTTTCGTTTTTGAACTAGCAAATGTCTAATTGTCTGTACGGTTGCTGAAGAGGCCAATACTTGCTTTTGTTGCATGCGGTGAATGATTCTACGATAAAACCGTTGAAATAACTCCTTCAGACTGTTTGCCTTATTTTGAGAGCCTCCATTCTGTGTATGTCTGAAGTAGGCATTTATAGCCATGTAATGAGACTTCTCTAAGCCCTTGGTGTTCCATATACCTAGATTCCCATACTTTTGGATGAAGTATGGCAAATGATTAAAAATAATGTGCTGCAAAACAAGAAATTTATTTAGAAATTTAAACACAAACTTAGTACTTTGACTATCTGAGGTGCTTTGGATTTACCATGTAATGAGTGATTTGAGTGTCAGTCCATGTTGTCTTGAAGGATTTTTCAAAAGCTAAAGGTTCTGTTTAAACTTGCTGAGATTATCTTGCGACCAATCATCATTCTCACACATTTGAAATAATGTGTCAATGGAACGCCACACATCACCATTTGCATTGCGAGTTGTTGGATCTTGGTCTTTCACTGCTAAATGAAGTTTTTTCCAGTGCATATACTCAACTTTGCTAGTGTAGGTAGAGTGATATACTCTCCCTTGCTTTGTTAGCTTCACATCTTTCATACCTTGAGGTTTAGATAGAAAATGGCGTGCCTTGACCCCACCTATGGATTGTTTGCAAGGTACATCTTTCTCATTCGTTGAACTTTTTTTGTCCCGCTGGATTTTCACATTGCCCCCATGTAGACCAATATCTGACAAAATTAGTTCCAAAGCCTCTAGAGCGACCTGTCGTTCAACTAACTTTTTGATTTTCCAAGCAAACCCAATGTACAGATACCAACTTCTCTACAATTTGGCAAAGACCATGCATTGTACAAATATGGACATTAGCAAATGGTATATCCAAAACTGGTCGGAAATTATAGTCTTGATTGTGAAGAGTAGGAGCCTTTCTCCACCACTTTGGGTCCATCACCTTTGCAGGCTCCATGCATTACAAGCAATATGGAGACTTTGCCATGGAACTGATTCCACTTCAATGTTTTGAGGTCACCTGCAAGATGCCATTGAACTTGAAAGTCTCCTCTCCCATCTACAGTCAGTACCTCTCCTCGATTCATTTGCCTATCAATGATATCTAAATAGGGGCTTGACGGAACACCCAAAATAAAATTTCATGGTATTCTTTATTTACCTGCAAGATTAATCCTTGTAGATACAAAAACTAAAATCTAAAATTTAGGTACAATAGAGGGCTTGCTAGACCTGCAAAACTGGAAATAATTGGATTACCTGAAATGCACCAAGCCACCATATGTTTGTTTCTGATTGAACACTGAAATATGAAGGATCATTAGTGGGACATTTGGAAAGAACCCTATTTATTAATGTGATTGTAACTCGCTCTAGCTTCTTCTCTTTAAGAATCTCACACTCATGTAGCTTCAAAACAAAATGTAGAGTGCCACTTGTCTCTTCAAATGTGATATTGTAGAACTCTACCATTCTAGTTTACAACAAAGTCATGTCCATGAAGATATTGTTATACTCATCATAAGTGTCAGTAGTTCCCTGTGAGCTATAAATATCTTGAATATGAAATGGACATCCAATGAAGTTGGTCTATTCATTATTGAGCTGGAGTCTTTCCCTCCAAACACTTGCAATTGTTGGTAAAAACTTAGAATTTATTCCCTTCTTCACAAACATGGAAGAGATAGACAGTTGAATAGCTGAGTAACCTCTTTTACTAATGCCAAGGAAGTCCAATGTACTCTGTATTTGCTTGGTAGGCACTGCATTCTTTGAAATGAATCTGTCAAAAACATCCCGTTGCAAAAACTTAAACTTTTTGTCATGCATTATATCTTTTGCAAGACCACTAGTTATCAATGGATTTAACTGCTTTCCTACATTGGTCTTTGGGTCTATTTTGTCTTTGTCTAGATAGATAGAATCTCTACAAAGAAAGCATAACTAACATAAGCAAAAACTTAGATTAGTTTAAAGTAATTAGACAGTTTACAATGCTCACCTGAATGCTTGGATTCTTTTCTTAAGGCCGCCAGAGCCTACCTTCAACGTTTCAAGATTTCGTAGTTTCTTCTTTCGCAGACGAGCGCCTAACATTGTCTCTTTGTTTTGTAATGTCCGTACCTTTGTTTACAAGACCTGTGATTCTTGTGTGCATTGCATTACAATCTTTTGGTCCTCATAATTCAAGTTAGAAAGTCCCTAAATCTCATCCGCTTGGTGCTTCACTATGTCTTTATAAGTTTCTAATTGGCTATTTAGAGCTTTATAGTAGCCAAGCAATCCATTCTCTCCATTACCTGCAAAGGTCAATAAGTTAGTGGGATTTGCAAATGCAAGGAAAGCATTGGTCATGGGATTCAATGGATAGAGTGAGCCTTTTGTCCAAATATCTAAGTGTTTTTCTCCCTCTGCTCTGTCATGATCGGTGTCACTTTGATGTTAGTTTTGCCTCGCTTACAGAGTGGCGTATATTGGGGATCCAGGTCAATGTGTAGATGATAGAGGACATTTGTGGGGGTAGAAGAAGAAGCCATGTATGAAACAATGCAAGAAAGGGGGGATTTCTTTGAGGTTAGTGCACAAATAGTGAGAGAGTAAGGAGAGAGCAAGTTTAGAAGGATACATCGTTTTTCCTTTAGTCATACATTCCATGTACAGGAAACTCCCTCCAATTCTATGATATTCATTAAATGCAACTGAAAATGATTTATTCTTCAATCATCACGACCCTTATGACGCTGTGGCAAGAATCTACTTGTCAGTACACTTTTGGAATGGTTATTCCAAGTTTACAATTGCTTTTACCACACCTATTTTCTAGAGAGAGAAAGTCAAAATTCTATTTTTCTTAGAAGGCCCTCCAAATGACCTCCGAAATTTCCTAATGCTACACTCAAACCTCATACACCCCCACATGTCCATCTCCTGCATGAGACTCCACCTTGAAGATTTCATGCACATTATCTAAGATGGATATCTCTTCAATCACCTTAGCCTTCAATCCAAGAGCCTAACCAATTTTCTTTGCTACCTCCTCCAAAATGGAAGTACAAAATTTGACTCTTATGCCATTTCTTAGTATTGAACCACTATGACCTACTTTTGTTGAAGTGGAAGAGGAATAATCTCCGCCCTTAGGAGGAGTCCGCATTGTAGTTGCACCCATTTATTCTTTTTCAACTGTCTCCACTTGAAATCCTCCTTCAAGCAATATCTCAACTTCATCATCTATAAGATTTGTTCCTAGATTGACCGAGTCCTACCGATTGGCGAGCGAATATCTTCGAGCAAGTCCATAACCGAGTGACTTGTTCCTAAGCACAAACCCATGTTATGAAGGGGAGAGAACTACAAGATACAATCTACTATCCATATAACCTCTATACCTACCCTAGTTTATTGCTCAAGATCCAACCATTCCCTGACAATATACTTATACACAAGATGGAATGCGCCCTCAATTTATCTTCCATGCTTGGAAAGACTCACACTCCATTATAAAAAGGATCACATTTTTAAACCTTACATTATCTTTGCATTGTAGTGATAGGGTGGAAACTAGCTAGAATCTTATGCATTGGTGGAGCAAGGGAATCAGAAGAAACATACTCCACAAAATAATAATCCCCCCCCCCCCCCCCCCCCCCTCCCTCCCTCTCTCTCTCTCTCTCTCTCTCTCTCTCCAGTTCAGACTAAACTTTTCATTTCTTTATCCATGCTAGAGGAGATGCTGTAAGAATAGGTCAACAAGCTGATCCTTTAGAGTTTTCAAATTTTGTGTGTATTTTAAAACCCTCCTATTTCACTTGTTTATCTCATGGAAATACTAGGGTACAGGAGCCAGTAAAAAACCGGGTGCCTCTTTAAGGACCCATCCTCCCCCATTTGTTTAATAACATAAGGCTCCAATTTAGATGCACAAGCACCTATTGGGGCGGTTTACAACAGACGTGGTGGAGCCTCATTCGTTATGGCAGCACTTCAAGCCTTGTTGGTTGCATTCGCGTTCCCACTGTTGGAGGAGGGCTGCACAAGAGACAACCTTTTGCTTTTCGTGCAGTCAACATGGACTCGCCATCTAAGATGGGTTGTGTTTTGTGCGTCCCAATGTGACATGGACCTAAGCAAGAAAGTAATGAGCGTAGCATTATTAGCTCTCCCTTGCAAATTGAAGTGGAATGATTTCTTACCAATTTGACAAAAAAAACTGCCGGTAGCCATCCGCGCGCTTGTACGTGGATGGCTACAAGCAACTTTGAATTGAAGGAGCTAGCAATTGCATCCTGAGTCCCAGATAATAGTGAATGTAGCCTGGCATTATGATCTTCCCCCTTGCGAATTGAAGTGAAATGAGTTATCACCAATTTGACAAAAAAAAAAACTGTCTGTAGCCATCTGCGCCGACGCGGATGGCTACAAGCAGTCTTTAATCAAAAGAGCTGGAGTTTTTATCTCGAGTCTATCCTAACACTTGTATGAGAAATTATTCTAGAAAATTGCGGCATCCATGTATGCAGGTTAGTCTTCTCTAGCATTGCGTGCAGCCATCCATGTCCTTTCACGCGTATTTCTAGCTCTGCGGCTACTCCCAAACGGGTAGACAAGAAACTTTCACAACCCCCACTCTCACCAATTCTCATACACCCTTTGGCATTTCAAACTTTTCAGATGCTTTTCACGATCTGCTCTACCTTCTGTTTCCTCCCATGTATCAAAATTTAAGCGAATGCATAGGGACAGCTTTGTACATGGCGGGATCCATTGTCCATGACGTCCTTGAAGCAGAGTACATACAGTGGTTGGAGGGGCTGCGTGTTGACGGCCAGGGGTTGTCACAGGATGATCAGACACCCCCCTAGGTAGTTGCACAGGTTTGTGCAACACTATCATGTTTCTTGGCATGGCCGTCAGTATCTGCAGTGGAGAGGGTGTTCATTTGGATGGAGAGCTTGCAACACCCTTTGATGACGTTTCAACTGCTCTACGCTTTGATGGGCCACCGGAGTTTTGCAGAGCTAAAGGAGCTTTTAGAACTGGGAAACATAGACCATGGCATGAGCTACGGCCGTCGCGGTTGCCCATGATGCAGTGACTTGATTGCTCTTAAGTTGCAGTTTTGATTGGCCCGGGCTAATGTCGTTGGTATTTAGGGCCCTAGTCTAAGAGGGGTTGAAAGTCAACTATGTAAGAGGGGTTTCATATGAATTCTAGTTGATTTGAGAGCAAATTAAGCTTGCACAATGAGTGAACGATTTCAGTAGGCATGAGTATAGATATCCCTACTAATATCCGCAAAGTTATAGAATTGAGAGGGGAGAGGTAGACATGATGGGAAGCAAGTAAAGTCTACAAGGGAAAATATGGTAGAGGCTACAAGGGCAATGAAAAGATTGAGACAATATTGTTGGCCTAGGAGGTTGCGTTCATCTTTTTGTCATCTATGCTTTGGCCTCCTCGACTTACCCAAGTTATGAGTTCTCTTATCCATTGCTTCAACCTATCCACCTTGCCCATCTAGAATTTACTATGGGAAACATTGCAAGAATCATGTCTCTTATTTTCTCTGTATCTTTCAACTTATAAAAACCATCCGTATTAGCATAAGGGATGACAATATAAATACTTCACTAAGATAATGTTGATATGTTTATGACATGGTTATGCTTCTCATTGCCACATACATCAGTTCCCATTTTCTTGTACACATTAACCTCAAATTTGTGGAGTTTGGTAATGTCAATGGTCATACTATAGTATAAGAAAGTTGGAATATTTGAACTTACTTTTTAAATTATTCCTACTAAAAATCCACTATAAGGGTGGTCTTGCTAAAGTTTAGTCTTAATTGCACACACACGCACCCACATAGAGAGAGAAAGTGACAGAGAGATAGAAGTATTATCCATTAAAAATTTCGTGGAATGTGTCCACAAAAACAAGAGATTAAGATTTTTCTTATGCTTCAAAAGATCTTTTCTCTAGATACTTGCTATGGAAGCGTGCTTAAGAGGACTTCGTTTAGTGGTTCTTATGTGTTCTTAATTGCTACCAAAATGTGGTGAGTGCTGATAACATTATGTAAGTTGTTCTCTTCAATTGGTTCGTTTTGCTCGATTTTTGGTTTGCTTGAAAAATGTTGCTCGAACTTTGGAATTCCTCGATTGACCGGCCAAATTGTCGATGGAAGAACTGGCCTTGGATCTCTATTATGATCCACCACGTAACAATGAATAACATGGTTGTGGACAAAACCAAAACCATTGTCTAAGTAGCCCATTTGGATGTTTTCTATACCCCTCAAATGATGGTGCAAGAGTCCCTTTCCTACTTTCCACTATATTTTGTCCACCATTGGGGTTCCACTACATGTTACACGGCTACCAAGAGGAGTTCTTCTGATCGCCCATATGGTGACCTTTTGTTCCAAAACAAAAACCTTTTCCTTGTCTTTAGAATTCTCATTCCCATCTCCAATCCTTGAATCCTCCTTGAAATTGATCTTCCTCAACCTTCCATGGGATGTACGGCCATGTGTTTTTGCATTGTACTCTTGCCTATGTGTGGAGCCATCCTCAACATCAATCAGAATCCATGGCCCTTGCTTTTTCCAAACGGTTTCTTTGTGTCCTTGAAGAGGTTTGCAAGATTTATACATGGGTGTTCTAGATGTAGCCTCATTGACTACTCTTATCACTTGCGTTGGAGTAGGGGAAACTCTCCTTGAGTCTCTCTAATGAAGGACCTTCTCCAATATCTTTACCTTGAGAGTAAGAAATTTTCTTTGTGCTTTGTAGTATTGCATTAGCCATATTTGAAGTATGTCATATAATGAAACTTGTTTTTTGAATCCCTCGCTTGCAAGCCAACTCCCATGCTTGCTCTCAACCAAGTCTATTCTTGGAGTGTTTGCTCCATCACTACTTCTCTCCAGTATTGTCATGATGCACCCCCAATGTGAAATACACACCTCCCACTAACTTAACCAAGGGTCCATTTTGGGGATGTTCTTATCCATGCAATGTCCATTGCACCACCATTGCTGAAGGATACGAGCCTATGATGCACCAGCCTCTCTAGAGGGGATAAATGCCACTTTTCACACATTTCTTTGTGAGTTTCTTGAGATGAAGAAACAATGTACCCTTTTTGTGCACCGTCATGCTTTGTTTCCAATGAAAAAGGAAATATCACTCTCGATCTTGTAGAACATTGTCTTTCCTACTATTGAACACAATGCAAACTGCATTCCAATTGGCTTGAGCTTCATCGAGCATGATTCCATGGAAATCCACTTTCTCACATCCCAGCCCCTCCATAACTTCATTTATGCACTCCCAAAAAAGGATTTGTGCTTCCATGTCCTCCTCTTTCATCCCACAAATGGCAATAGTGAGGAGGTCTTGCATGCTATAACGTAAGAAATTCATATTAGGATATATATTAATAGTTGTTTCTTAATATGTCAAACATGAAAATTTTATCGTTAAACGATCAAACTTTGGATCGTATACATGGACTCTCAAAGTCACAATTTTCTTTGCCACACACATTTGTAGCTTTCATGCACCTGCATGTCTGTCTACATTGAGGGCTCGTGCAACCATTTCTTTAGTTTTATCAGTGAGTATTTTGGACGTACCATCCCTCATGTCATGTTGGTGATTCTCATGATGTATCATCAATCTAATCATGCTTTCAGCCTTGGCATGACATAATATACAAAGCAATCACATATACGCAAGAAAACGGGTGGTTGTCCACAATAGTGACAAGTAAGATTTCCCCCATGTCCTGGACCATCACATAACTCGCCTATACATGGTGATTTAAGCATGCTACAATTTTCACTGAGACATTTTAGGGCACCTGCAAAATGGCTTTTGTGACACACTCTAGGAAATGCAAAGTTTGAGGTTTGTGGTCTAGTCCAGTGGTGTGGATTGTACTTATGCTCTGTAGCATCGATTGGATGAACCTTCCCTAAGGTTGGTGGAAACTCAAACACAATGTTACCATTGTATATTTTTGGAATTTCTTGTACTTTTTGGGTTTCCACCATCTTTGAAAGAAGCTTTGTTAATGTGTTTGGCTTCATACCTATGCTAAAAAAAGACAAAATACTATTTGTTCCCCTTACCTCAATAGAGTGTTCCAATGCTTGCTCCCATAAAGTTGTTCCTTAATTGGGCTAGTAAGGTCTATGTAGAGAGCGTCCACATGAGGAGCAACCATACCGCCCAAATTTGAGAATACATCTTCAACCACCACCATGAATTGCTAGTGTTATCTAGTGGCACTGTCAACTCTTCACTCACAACCATGAGACAATGGCATGTAAAGTGCTCAATGTTTGTGGTGCAACATGTTCTTGTAGATATCTAACCCCAAAAATAATATTCCCATTGGTAAGGTAAAAGCTCTTTCGAAGGAGGGAAAGACTATAGTGATGACATGATAACAAAGTTCAAGAAGTATGTACTAGATTGGAAAAAAGAGACAAAGTGTATAATTGTATTTAGGAGAGCTATGGACATATTATTGTTAACCCTAAAAGTTATTTATTTTTAGAAGTCCAAATAAAATTATTTTTATTTTTGATTTGTATTCTACTATGTGAGAGGGTTGTTTGGTTGCCTAATATCATTGTTCACTATCATTACAAAAAAGATATTTGCATTACAATCCCAAAAGAAATTGTCCCATCCACATTACAGAAAAGATCTTAGCGTATTAAACCAACAAGGAACCATTACAAACATAGATATTTGGGTATTTTGAAATAAACTATCCAAATATAGTATGCTATAGGTAATGAAAACTTAATTCTCAAACTAAGTGTCCTTAGTTCACTTGGTTTAGTGACCTAATAGTTGACAAGTTTTGCATTCATGGTGGCCAAGACCACAAAGTTTGGCCAATAGTATGAAGTGGTATATTGCCAACATTGAGTTGATAATTCCGCTCTTTGTTAAGCAAGTAAGGTATCCACCCTCAAGAAGCTTTCCTACAACATACTTAATCACATTCAGTGCAATCAAAAGTTCACTCACTTGGCGACATTGATCGTTATCAAGTTCGGACTTGAGCTCTCCTAGGTATGTAAACCCGCTATCATCATTATTGATGAGGCAAACAATTTTATCCTTAGTCTTCTATGGTGTCCTTGCAGTGTGTGTAGACTCCTTGGTCTCCAAGGCGTCTTTTGCAAAATTGAATGCATTCTTGATTGGCAAAATGTTGTCACATGATGATGATGTCCTTGTGAAAAGAATAATGAGCATATGGAAGGAGAGAGAGAGAGGGATTGAGATCAAGAACATGGAGAGCTAGAGAAATGGAATTGGTGTGTGAGAGCATGAGAGAGAGAGAGAGAGAGAGAGAGAGAGAGAGAGAGAGAGAGAATAATGAGAGGGAGAGGTAGTGTATAAGGAAAGAGAGGGAGAGTTGCTTGGCTTGAAAGAAAATAATGGCTTCCAATATTGTATTTATAGCTATTTTGCAAGAATCTACTTTTTATAAAACTAATAGTACTTAATAAAGTTACTTTTTCCTTGCAATTAAATTAAAATTACATCTCTCTCTCTCTCTCTCTCTCTCTATACAGGCATTGTCTCTCTTCCCACACACTTTCCTTCTGTTTCTCTACACATGCATACACTCTTTCACCCACTCTCCATTTCTCTCTCTCTCTCTCTCTCTCTCTCTCTCTCTCTCTCTCTCTCATTTCCTTCGATGCGAGATAGGGCGTTGGGGCAATGGAGAAGAGTCAAATCGATTGTGCACATTATGCTCACTACAAGTTCGAGAGTCTGAGTACCACACACTACTAGAGTGCTCAACTTTTGATCACATCTGAACTTGCTTCTCTCACATTTTCAGCCATAACTTAGACCTACACACTTTCCTCTCCCAGCCAAAGTGTGGGCTCTCCATTGCGACTCTCATCACTACAATTTTGGAGCATCGAGAGTCACTCATCAGCCATACACATATTACATCACATGTAACTTTGGTCCCATAGGTCATATTTGACCTCCGAGGACGATAATAAAATCTATCTATCTATCTATCTCTCTCTACCCATGTGGTTTCTACATCTCCTATCACGCAAGCCGTTGTCCAGACAAAGAATGTAGAGAACGTGGACACTCAAGAATTGCAAGGAAAAAAAAAACGCTCAAAGAACATCGTCATTCATGGAATCAAGGAGGAAAGCATGGAAACACCCCAATCTTTTGCATTTGCTATTAAAGAGCTTTTTGCTACATACTTTGGCATGTCTAGAATCATGGCTTATGGTGCATATCGATTTGGAAAACAAGGAGGCCCTTGCTTGGGAGAAAGACCTATTGTATGTACCATGGTTGATGAGGTAAAGAGAAAGATCATCCTGGACAATAGTTGGATCTACCTCAAAGGAACGGGTTGTAATGTATATGAGGATCGCACTCTTATGCAACAAAATGTACATCGCAAAGCATATGAGGAAAGAAGCAAGAAGGTGAAGGTGTCATCTCAAGAAGAAAAGGCACTTGAAGAGGATGCAAGTCACCCTACAAATAGGGCCACATGATCTATGAGACCAGCTCACGCTTGCGAGTAAGCTTTTGGAACTGTAACAAGTATCCATGGAATGTGGGAATTGGCATTGATGAGCTTACCAATGACTTTGATGTGATACTTCTTGTTGAAACATGGGAGCATGATGCGCAACAAAATCTTGGATTTGACAATATGATGTGCATTGTTTGATGTGGGCCAAAAATGCAAAGCAACATAGAGGCCAAGAAGGTGTAGCATGTATGATCAAAAAGGGTTTGAAAGATGTTTCCATTGTCAAAGAAGATAAGTATAAATGCTACTTATGGCTAAAAATCATCCCATGAAATGGTCAACTCATGTTTGT
Organism: Adiantum capillus-veneris; assembly: GCF_014529385.1. Classification (NCBI taxonomy): domain Eukaryota; kingdom Viridiplantae; phylum Streptophyta; class Polypodiopsida; order Polypodiales; family Pteridaceae; genus Adiantum; species Adiantum capillus-veneris. The sequence goes on from NC_140946.1 coordinate 109,051,587, forward strand.
GGCTGGTTTCTACATTCCTCACTATGACTTCAACTTTTATGCTTGCTTGGATATGGATAGATATGAGCCCTTTGTTGAACTAGAGGAAGACATTGCTCATTACAAGGACTACGGTGAAGTCATTGTCTTTGGAGACATGAATGCTAGCACAAATACGTTACAACACGACACACAACAAGTCAATATGCCATATGTCTCAAGAAGAATGGATGACTCATACATGTATAATCAAAGTTCTAATGATGCAAAAGAACTAGATCACTATGGAAAGTCACTTCTACATATGTGCAATAGTACCGGAATGCTCATTGCAAATGGTGTATCTTTATGGCAAGGCACCAATGACTTTACATGTAGAAAGCAATGGTGATAGAGTGATTGACTATATGTTGTTTTTGGAAGCCGCTCTAGAATGCATACAACACTTTACACTTGGTGAATGGAATCCGGAATTGGATCATAGGATGTTATGTATTGACCTCAAGTGTGGTAAAAGGCCCAACCATGTAGCCTCCAATCATGATGTGAATCATTTGTACCTACGTCAATACTTCAAACGAGCACTTATATATGCTAATATGGTGGACCAAATGTTAAGCATGATAGAGCATCAAGAGAGCCCAACATTAGAATGCAAGTGGAAAGTTTTCAAAGAAGTAATTTTCTCTTGTGCAAAGGAATGCTTTTCAATGAAACACATGTCTTGAGAAAGGTCTAAGAAGGGTAGCACCAAGAAGAAATGGTTTGACATGGAATGTAGTCAAGCCCAAAAATAGTTGCTAAGTTTGGATGCAAGCAAAGACAAGGAAGTCTACTTGGAATGTTCACACACATACAAAGCACTTGTTCAAAAAAAGAGGAGAAGGTCGGAAGTCAAAAAACAATTTCTTTTAGCACAAGAGAAAGCACATGCATGTGGCAAGTTTTGGCAAAATCTAAAAGGCAAGCATGTTGAGAGCTTTGGTGACTTGACTCTTGAGGATATGTATACACATTGCAAGAACCTCTATGAGCAACCCAATGTTGATAAGATGGAGTGTTGTAGCTCCCTTCTATTTATGCCTCCCTTCTTTACCATTGAATATGTATGCCACGCTCTTGAGAAACTTACTACTCGAAAGGCAGGGCTTCAAGGTGTCAAGGCCAAAATGATTAAATGGACAAGCAAGAAGACACAATATTCGATATGAGATATGTTTAACCTTGCACTTCAGCATGGCATGACTCATGATTGGAGTGCAAATTGGATCAAACCTTTGCACAAAGGAGGAGATGTAAACAATGTGAACAACTACCGCACTATAATGGTTGGTTCTTTAATGGAAAAGTTATTTGGATGTATCATGGAGATGAAGATAAGTGAATGGGCTGAAAAGAACCGAAAATGTGTGCTTGTGGCCAAGCAGGTTTTTGAAAGCATCATGGCACTATTGATCACCTTGTCACTCTTCGAGTTCTTATGGAAGCGTTTCGATTAATAGGAAAAAAGTTGTATTGTTGCTTTGTGGATTTCAAGAAAGATTTTGACATGGTATCGCGAGGAAATCTTTGGAGATGTATGCAAAGCCTTCAAGTGCTGAGAGAATTTATGCATGCAGTCTTTCGCATCTACCAAAAAGTGATATGTCGACTACGTATGGGAGATGGAATTTCAGGATTTTTTGCAAGCACCATTGGTGGCAAACAAGCATGTCCACTTTCCACAACCCTATTTGGGCTACTCATTGATGAATTGGAATGCATGGTTCTTGATTTTATGCAAAAAGAAGGCATAGAAGAGGTTAAGATCGGAAATGCGGTGATCGTGCATTTCCTTTATGCCAATGATGTAGTGCTCTTGGCACATACTTTAAAAGATGCACAAAAGCTTATGAGTGTCTTGGAACGCTTTTGCCTACATAGAGGGCTGATTGTTAATGGATCCAAAACCAAGGTTATGCTTGTAAAGAACCTTTATGACAAAAATCCTTGCATTGTATACAACAATGAGCAACTTGAAGTGGTAAATAGCTTCAAGTACCTTGGCCTTGAGGTTCCATCCAATCATAAATGGAAGGATTGCACAATGCGTCACTTCGAAGCCGGCAAGAGGGCTTATTATGTATTTGAGAACATGTGCAATGCTGGAGAGATCAAGTGTAAAAAGTACCTCTTTGATACGTTGGTGACACCGGTGCTTCTTTATGGAGTGGAGGTGTGGGGTGGTAGCATCGGAAAGTCTACTTGAAAGAGTTTGAGAATGTCCAAAAGTGTTTTCTCGCCAACTTTCTCCAAGTCAAGACACAAACACCCTACATGCTCTTACTTCTTGAGTCCGGATCACTTCCCATTGAGGTCTTGGGCATGCAAAGGGTTGTGGACTACATGCTTAAGACACAACATAGCCCTTTGTATCGACTTCCTAGAATCGCATATGAAGCAAGTCAAAAGGCCCAAAAGACATGCAAGAGCAAAATACTAAGTTTGGGGTGGATGCTTGACATCAAGAAATGGTTTGAAAGATGGGATGCATGTCATTTGGTCAAGGATGCATTGATCGAATCCCAAGTTAATGAGGCCTTCTTACAATGCCAATGTATCACGGCTTGGGAGAAATCCAGAGATTCTTGCTTCAGCCATTACACCACACACGTTGCCCCAAACTACAAACCTCTCTTCTTCTCTGAACGAGGTAACCGAACCCATCCCAGCATCCTTGAGCCCATCTAGTTGAGTGCAATCCGCACCATTGCCTCCATTCGTCTTAGCTCGAATTCTCTACGCTGTGAGACAGGATGTTGGGGCACTGGCGAGGAGTCTCATTGACATTGCAGCTTATGCCCTCGTCAAGTGCGAGAGAGTGAGTACCACACACTACTTGAGTGCTCAGCTTCTGACCACATTAGGTCCTCTTTTCCCCATATATTCAGCCATGAGCTCTCTCTACATACCTTCCTCTCCCAACCACGATGTGGACTCTCTATTGTGACGCTCATTTCAGCCATTTTTGAGCATCGAGAGTCACTTTCCACCTCCAATCACACCACGTGACATGTTCATTTGGTCCCATAGGTCATATTTGACCTCCAAGGACGATAATAGAACTATCTATATATCTATCTCTACACTTTGTGTGTGTGTGTGTGTGTGTCTCGATTTTTAGCAATGTAACCAACACCTCCGGTTTGACCTCCCTACAAAAAAACCCCCTCTCTATCTCTCTCTTCCCAATCTCTCTCTCTCTCTCTCTCTCTCTCTCTCTCTCTCTCTCTCTCTCTCTCTCTCTATATATATATATATATATATATATACATATACAGTAGATTATGATTGAATGAAAATACATTTTTTTACCGCAAGAGAAACTAAAAAACTGGAAGGATGTTCTCATTCTCCCTCTCTATTTGGCTCTATCTCTCTAGCGGGGGGAATCCTTGTCAAGATATTGGAAAATAAATTCTAAGTCAATACTATTCAAAAAGGAAATTTTTGGGGTAACGTATGGTTACCTCCCTCCTGTTATCTCTCTCTCTTTCTATCGTGCATAATAAAGGTCTAGAGAAAATAAACCTCACTCTAGTTAATCACTTAACGATGATATAGACTAACAAAATCATTGAAAACCTTGAAATACACCATTTTGGGCATGCCTGATTAAGGGAGAATAGTTGGCAGCCTAACCCAATTCTCTTAGTGCATGATAGCAATAAAGGCACCACAGGTTGATGCAGTGTGCTGCACGTATAAAAATGCAAGCAAGGAGTATGGTAATCCTACCCTAAACTCCCTACACTTCAGCATTTCGCTCCCCTCACGATTACCTACTGCTCTATGAATACCCATACATGCGCACACTGCTGGGTCTTATCATACACACAGACACTTGAGGGTGTTCTACCCAGTTCTCTCATACACAAGCTACACACACACACACACACGCACACAATCATACACCTCTGGCGGCAAACTAACCCATCATATAGTTGGCCTTGGCCAGCAATCACCAAGAATCACAAGCTATAGCATCCTTTGGTGGCGGCATTGGAGTTAATACACAAACGGTAATCAGACATTTATTTAACGATTTTTATACGTTTTGTCTTTGGTAGATTTGAAACTGTGATATACATTCCCATTAACTTGTGGTCGATTTGCATAACATGCCATACAAAGTAATTACCGGTTGTGTATTCTTACAAACATAAGAGAAGAAAGAAACACGAATCTAAAAAACCTAGAGTATATGATGCATAATCTGGAATGCTATATGATATGAAGTGATAATTATATGATCATGTGTCTGTTCACTTCGTTTCCTCTGTAAGGTAGTATAGTTGATATGGAGAAGAACTTGACGACGGATATATACATCAAATATATTACTTGAATGAATTTTTTAACATAAAAGTGAACCTTGTGTGATTGAAAGTCAGATAATGGTAAACATCCACTCAGGATCACAAGTGCCACCAGTACTTCAAGTTGTCCCTGTACCAAATCAGATGTCGTTTGCTACAATACTCATAGAAGATTTTAGAAGTGACAAGGATGTGAAGACCCTGCTGAAATCTGTGCAACCACGTCATTTTTTAGGCATGGGTGATGATGTGCCTACTCAACTAGGAGAATGGATATTTTAGATGGATGACTACTTTTCTCTTGCCGGCTACAATGCAGTTTCTCAGGGAATAATGGGGAGAGCTAAGCTAGAAGGACCATCAAAAACATGGTGGAAGCTCAACTGCCTGCCAATCTCACCAAGTAGCAGAGGTGACCTAAAGCTAGGGTGAGTTAAAGAATCGTCTCAAGGAGATATATCTTCCCCTCAACTACTCCACCACTAGGATGAATGAGTTTCTTTCTTGCAAGCTGGGGAATAGGTCTATTGAAGCTTACTATGATGATTTTGTCCGACTTTCACGATATGCTCCTCTCATGACAGAAGAGCAAAAGCTAAGTCGCTTCATCCTTGGGCTTGGAGATGATTTGGCTCCTGAAGTAGAGTCCCTTCGACCTACCTCACTAGAAGACTCTCTAATTCGGGCCAAGTCAAAGCATAAGAGCATTTTTTTATAATGGCACTACAACCAATAGGAAACGAGATTTCCTTCCTACCCTAGTCAACCCTGTCAAGCAACCAAAGTACCATTTATACCAAGACCAGTTGTCAAACCCCAATCATCACCGCACTTTGTTCATGTAAATGCTCTTCCAGTCACTCAAATTGGAAGGAAAATTCAGTGCTATGAAGCCTGGAATTTGGTCATAAGAAGGCCTAGTGCACTAAAGGAAATGACCCTAGTAACTCAAGAATCCCTGTTTACCTTCAAAATCCACCCTTCCAGTCACTCAAGAGTGGAAGGAAAATTCAATGCTATGAATGCCTAGAATTTGGTCATAAGAAGGCCCAGTGCCCTAAAGGAAATGACCCTAGTAATTCAAGCATCCCTATTAACCTTCAAAATCCACCTTATCAAGTAGGACAATTCAAAAACCTTGGAGCAAGTGGAAGAAATCCAACCCAAGCAAGAACTTCCCCTACCACTAATTTTTGTTCTCAAGGCCAACATGTATCCACCTAGATCAGCAATAGTAGACTTTGTCTCAATAAAGGATGAGATAGATGAATAAGCCAGTGTCTATGTTGCCTTGAATTCTAGTGACCGGAATCAACAATCTCCCATTCGAGGCTAAGGAAGAGTATGATGAGGGAGCTAGGGAAAATTTTAGACAGGAAGAGCCAAAGCTGTTACATAGAGAATGGTTTAGGAGGTTTTTGGTACAGTGGGAGGACTATCTCACTGAAGATACTTACTTGAAGGACTAGGAATGCCTTACTTCTCAGTTTTCTTATCTTTTCTATGAGAACTTTCCTCTTTGTGTGCTCAAAATGGACCCTGCTAGCCCATGTAATTACCACAACAAGCTCTATCTTACTAGACGTTTGTGTCACCCAAGAAATATAACCTGACTATTTTTCTATATAATAACAAGATTAGTGTTATCCTTTGTAATTAAGTTAGATACATTTGTATTTCTCTCGAGAGATTCTACAAAATACAAGATAAAGGAAACTAAGAACAAATTTAATTATAATTGTCAAGAGAAATCAGAGAAAGAAGGATTTAAGACAAGGACCAAGATCTTAATAAAGGACAAACTTGTTAAGAGATACAAAGAAGATGGATTTTTACAAGTCAATAAGCCCATCCATCACATGATCACAAAAGCAGCTATCACAAGCAGGACACATATTAGGCCTTTCAGCCATAGGAAGAAATCTCTGTGAAATTTCTCCACCCACTGATCTCTTGAGTATGAGGTGAGAGGTTAAAGGGCCCTCTAAGAGGTAAACCAAAGCGAGGGTAAAGATATATCTTTTGATGAGAAAGAAATTGTGCAAGAAAAAAGACTCACTTGGAGAACCCACGATACATCGACCTCATCATGGAGTAGTATCAAGGACCCAAACCCATTACTTCATTTACCATAGCCAAGGAGACATTGTTGAGAAAGTGATCCCGACCCCAAGTGTCACCCTTGTTATGTCTCGGAATGTCCACAATTTGGTTTGAGCGATTGAAGTTCCCAATTGAGGAAAAAGCAGGCGCTCATACCGCTTCTCAAAATCCTTCCTAACTGATTTACTTGTTTGTTGCAGATGAGGAATGGCCACATATAAGATCAAATCTTACCAGTGATCCATGAAGTAAGGTAATGAACAAAGAGACATTGTAAAGGATTGAGAGAGATAATCCTAAGAAACTCTCGACAAGAAGATGGAAAGAAGGGATGAAGATTGAGGTAAGAATATCGTAAGAGATGAGGATATATTGTGTCTTATATAGATGAACCAGCTAGAGAAGAACGAATTAGTGTTATCTAGAAGCTAAAGATGTAACTTGCGGGTGAAGATTTACCACCTTTTTTTATTGTTTTGAGATGAGGAAAACTCTTTCTTTTTGTTGGGGACTTTGTAAGGGCCTTCTCTTAGACCTTACACAAGGACAATACATCTAAGCCACCGACTTAAAATATGAAAAAGAAAAAGAAAATAATAGAAAAAAAAATGTTTGAGAAAATTCGGTTCAATTTGAGCACTAAAGTATACTCACGAGACACTTTCGGCTTATGCCATGGGAACATGGACATAACCAATGCATATGAAATTATCTTTTCATTTTGATAAAAATTAGCATAAAGGAAAAGATAAGATAAGGCAAAAGGAAAAGGAAAAAGATAAAGGAGAAGATAAGGATAAGGTGAGTAAGTAACTTGTTCAGAAAGTTTTGATAAGTAAAATAAGTTATCAAAGAAAGATAAGTTATCAAGATAAGGAAGAAAATCTATCAAGATAAGTGAAAGCACTTATAAAAAATGTGCATAAAAATAGGGCTGCTCTTCTCATTTTTCACTTCTCTCCTTCATTTTCTCAAGGTGCAAACTTGAGAGTAAGCTTGAGAAAGCTCTTTCACATACATCCCTCCCACACACACACCTCTCCAAGCGAAGCCATGGCCAAAACCCTAATCAAACTTGATTTTCTTCTTCACACTACACTCTCCCTCTCCTCTCTCATAATTCTCAATCTTTCCATAGCTTGAATTTCTTTTGCCTGTTACAATTCTCTCATTCCAAGTAGCCAAATTGGTGGTCTTCAAGCAAAGTGAATATCCGACTACATCCAAAGCAAGGAGAAGACCAGGCCATACACACACTAAGGTAATGTTTTCATGTTCTTTTTATGCTCTTGTACTTTATTTAAAGTGATTTACTTTCATGCTTATATAAATTTATGCTTAAGCTCTCATTTTCCATAACCAAGCCTTTTGATTGGGAAGAAGAAATATCTACTTAATTTTGTTGTTTCCCTCTAATTATGTTTCATCACCACTAATCATAACTAACCATGTTGCTAGCAACTAACCCCGATGTTATTTCAAGTTCCGTTGTTTCAAGTTCTCTAGATTACCAGACTAATATGGCATAGAGAGAGTTGAAAACACTCTCTTTAACCATAGGTGACTGGAGATCAGGGATTTCAAAATGACGTGATCACACTATAATTTCAGGTTAATAACAATAGAAATGCAAAATAACAAATATTATGTTAATTGAAATTCATCTTTTTTGACCTCCAAGGAGACCTGGAGACCGGCTCGAGGCCCGCCGGGTAAAGCTATTTCCCGGCCAGGCCCGCCGTGGCTATATAAAGGCGACGCCGGTGCTTGTCTTTTTCACAAAAGAGGTACATTGAAAAGTCCTCTTCACCAAACTTTCTGGCAGGTTTCCACATTCTCAAAGCAGTGTAGCAGTAATTTTTTGATCCCTTCCTTATTTTATTGATGTTTTTTTCAATTTTTTGCGTTAAAACTTAAAGGTATAAAATTTCTTTTATCAAATCATCGTACGTGGATGCACTCGCATATGGTTTCAATTGCGGCTAGGTGTGTCATTGCAAAAGCGTACGATGATTATGTTTTATATTGCTCCCAGTCATTCATGCTTTGGCACATGGTTGCAATTGTGACTAGGTGTGTTGCTGCTAGAATGACAGGAGCATTTGTTTGAAAGAAGTAACCGTGCGTGGATGCACTAGCACATGGTTGCAATTGCGTCTAGGTGTGTCATTGCAAAAGCGTAGGGTGATTATGTTTTATGTTGCTCCCAGTCATTCATGCTTCGGCACATGGTTGCAAATGCGACTAGGTGTGTTGCTGCTAGAATGACAGGAGCATCTGTTTGAAAGAAGTCACCGTGGGTGGATGCACTGGCACATGGTTGCAATTGCGGCTAGGTGTGTCATTGCAAAAACGCAAGATGACCATGTTTTATGTTGCTTCACGTCATTCATGCTTCGGCACATGGTTGCAATTGCGACTAGATGTGTTGCTGCTAGATTGACGGTAGCATCTAATGCATGAATGTGTGCTCAAATAATTTCATAATGCTTCATATGCTTGAATCTTGAAAGAAGACATCGTGCGTGGATGCACTGGCACATGGTTGCAATTGCAACTAGGTGTGTCATTGCAAAAGCGTAGGATGACTATGTTTTATGTTGCTCCCAGTCATTCATGCTTCGGCACATGGTTGCAATTGCGACTAGGTGTGTTGCTGCTAGAATGACAGGAGCATCTGTTTGAAAGAAGTCACCGTGTGGGGATGCACTGGCACATGGTTGCAATTGCGGCTAGGTGTGTCATTGCAAAAGTGTAGGGTGACTATGTTTTATGTTGCTCCCAGTCATTCATGCTTCGGCACATGGTTGCAATTGCGAGTAGGTGTGTTGCTGCTAGAATGACAGGAGCATCTACTTGAAAGAAGTCACCGTGGGTGGATGCACTGGCACATGGTTGAAATTGCGGCTAGGTGTGTCATTGCAAAAGCGTAGGGTGACTATGTTTTATGTTGCTCCCAGTCATTCGTGCTTCGGAACGTGGTTGCAATTGCGACTAGGTGTGTTGCTGCTAGAATGACAGGAGCATCTGTTTGTAAGTTGTTGTACGGTGAGGCATTGGCACATGGTTGCAATTGCGATTAGGTGTGTCACTGCAAAAGCGTACGAGATCTATGGTCTATATTGCACTTTTTCTTTCACGTAGAAAAGATCCAAATGCAGTGGCACATAGTTATATTTCACAATGTGTTGTTTGCAATAATACCATTGCAGGAAAAATGGATCCTTCTACTACTTCAATGATAGAGTTCAAAAAGAAAATTAGACAATTGTTGATTACAATCGTCAATGCACTAGATCCCGACGATATAGCGCAGATTGTTGCAGATGAGTCTAGATTGCAATCATTATACAGTGAGATTGCCCGCAAAATGTTGTTGTTATATCCAGACAAAACAACCGAATCAATAATCTCATTACTGAGCAGTTGGGTGGGCAATTTGCCCAAGGTGGCCTCTGATTTGAAAGAGGAATGCCCTCAAGAAGTAGACAAGGGTAAGCTAGAGCATTGGAACACGAGATGGAGAGCTGAAAAGGAGAGGTCAAGGCGAGCATCCCACATAGACACACAGTTTGGCCTAAGCAAGAAAATGCGAATGGCTATCACCAGAGTTATGGGGAGCAGCCAAGTTGGAGAACCGTTTATTGAGGAGGCTGCCGTTGAGGGAACATCGGGTTCTACTGCTTCTGCCAGTCACCTGGAGAGCAATATATACAATTCTTAATGTAGTATGACTCTGGGCATTCCAAATAAGTCCATTAAGAAGATCAAGAAACTTGGGTCAGGGGCTTATGGCACAGGGTGGAAAGTTCAAAGCAAAGGGATCAGTTTCCTTCCTGCAACGAATACTTATTGTGCAAAGGAGTTCAAAGGACAGGCCAAGCATCAGTGGAAAAGCTTTGCATCAGAAAGTGCGGTAGATCTCAACCATAGAGGGATTGTGAGGAGTATTGCCCACTCTGTAACGTTGCCATGGTTTCTGATATTCCCCTACTTCAATGGGGGAACTTTAGGTGATCTTATGGAGACAGTTCCCCTTCCACATGGCTCTTTCAAGACGCTTGTAGCGCATCAAGAGGGGAAAGGAAAGATCCCTGAAGACTTTAAATGGGAGCAGCCCTCTGAATACAAGAAAACACGTATCAAGAGCCTGTGCAATCATGCTCCCTCATTGATCCATGCCTTGGTGAAGGCATTGCAATTCGCACATGACGAGGGAGTGATCCACAATGATCTCCATCCATGGAACATCATGTTGGACTTTACCAAGGATCTCACTCCCCGTATTGGAATAATTGATTGGGGATTGGCTCTGGTGTTGGCTTAGAGACACAAAAGACCAACAATAATGATGAAAACTAGCAAAAGCTTCATCCTTGGCGAGCTCCTGAGTTACTAGATGGCAAGAATTTATGCCCATGGACCAAGGCCACAGATGTGTACACCATAGGATGGGTGATATGGCAATTGTAAGTTTTGTGGAGAGTTCTCTGACTACTACAACACAGATTGGTTCAAACATAAGGTTTCAGTGGAGGTACAAGCCATATCTAGGATTGTTGTGGAAGGTTGGGTGAGGAAGAAATCCACAGACAGAAAGACCTTGGCACTTTTGGACGAAGAATTAGAAAGATTTGAAGCCCAGCCAGAACGATGCTTACGCCCTCCCTCTGAAATGAGTGTAGCCTTTTTTTGATGGATATATGATGTACTTTATGAAGCAGGGTTTTCTAAGACTTTTGACTTATAAAAGCACTTTTAAAAATTGGGTTTTATGCGCCATGGATGATGTATGAGTAATAAAAACACTTTGTTATATCTCAATAGACAACTAATTTTATATGAATTTTGTTTTTTCTCTTAAGTTTCAAGCAATAAGCCACGTGGAGTCACTTATTGTCATTCATTGATTTAAAAAATGGTGGTTACTCTTATATCAATTGATTGTCGTAAGATGGTGGTTATTCTAATATCAATTGATTGTCGTAAAATGGTGGTTAAAATTATAGCAATTGATTGTCATAAAATGGTGGTTACTCTTATAGCAACTGATTATCATTAAGTTTGTATGCCGTAACTGAAGTATAGTGTTTAATCAGGATATGGATAATGATAATCAAAGGGCTAAGCGCGCTTTTGAGCGTCTCAGATCCATGTGTCAAGGTGGTGGAGTGAACGACACCGCTCGAATTGCAGCTCATTGCTCCCAGTGGGCCAACCCAGTGGGTACACAATGGAAAGAGGTGAACACTAGGATTGACCGAGAAATGGTCAAATCCATATGCCTAGGCGTTGCAGATGACAACATCAAGAAAGGCCGACTCAAGCTATCACAATGCATTAATGCAGACATACGAGACAATGGAGAGAACATATATCTCGATGTTATGGGTCATCCTATGCATCATATGGATTGTCCATTGTGGTTTGCCAAGATGTTATACATGCATTATGTCTTGGGTGAAGCAGTGGAATTTAGCTCGAGGACACCTCACATGACAGTTGAGGACATTCGCAGTACTGCAATCATCGTCACACGGCAAGAGATTTCATTGGCACTAGAAGGTGCATCAATGGAAGTGCACCAAGTTAAGGAGGAGCTTCAAACTCAACTCAGGCAAGCATCACAAGCTACACAAGGCTCTCATGCAAAAGAAACCCTAAATAGAGACTTGCAAAGGGAGGTGAAGGTGCTATCTCGCCACATAAAAGAGTTAGAGGCGACTATAAAAAAACAAAATGCTGCCACATTGATTGAGCACCCAACATCTATTGAGGCCCCTCCAGCTTCTGGTGAGCACGGTGGTCCTTGCCCCATATGTAGATCATTCTTTCATGAGTGGTGTGGTCACTTCAGCTTGCCATGCAGACATATGTATCATATATCATGCTTGATGTAAAGCATGATGAATAACTTTCATTGTGCTATATGTGAGTATGAGATATCCAAAAAGCTATATGCAATGTTCAAAATGTCTGAAGACTATAATAAGCTTAAAGGTCAGCGTGAACAGGAGAATGAAGATATTCTCACAAATATTTCACTATCACTTGGATAGTTTTTGTAACATTTGAAAACATTTACTCGTTGTCTTGCAAGAATTTATTAGTGAATTGTGAATTTTCTTCACTTCAACTTCAATTATGATATGTGATAATGCAACGATTTGTTAGGGCTTTGTATATTATGAAACTTTAATAGTGATTTGTGGCCTTGTAAAGGTTTTTAAGGGCTTTGTTTATTATTAAGCAAATGTCTAAACCTTAAACTAAATATATAAAAAAGCTTATAAGATAAACAATTTCTGAACTTAACCAGAAGTCACTCAATGGATTCGATAATCTATTAATTAAACCACCGTCGCTTGCTGCGACGGGTCAAAGTTGGTTCAATTTCCAAATTCTCTTCAATCTCTTCTAATTACATGTAGTTTCTACTTCATGAGATTCCCCTTGCAGCTCATTGTCTTCATCCACCTCATCATTGGTTACATCATAAGTCTAGCGCGGCATCTCCTCTTTGTAGTTCTCAGCTTGCACTCTTGCCAATAGCCGATGGTTGCAGTACATATACACCAATTTTTCAGCTCTTGAATTTAGAAGGCGGTTTTTGATGGTGGAATGTACATATTTATATGTACTCCAGTTTCTCTCAGAACTTGAATTGGATGCACATTGGTCTAGGATTCTAACAGCTAGGCGTTTAAGGGTGGGTGCACTACCACCATTCATCATCCACCACTTCCACGTTGGTTGCTCCGTGGCAAGTTTCTGCACAAATTCTGTACCAAACTTACCCTCTTTGAGTTTAAACTTTGTAAGATCAGTAACAACCGATGCATGCTCATCAGGCTCATCATAAAACCTGCCTATCACATCATCATAAAAGTCTTCCAGCACCTCCTCATCAAGTTTCTCTATTTCCATTGCCCAATACTCTGGATCCAATAAGAAAGCTATGCTGTGTAGTGGACTATGTGCTCCAACCCATCGACCATGCACATACTTTCTCAAAATTTCTCTCCTCTTTTGAGTGAATGGTGTCTTCCAAGGCTTCACAATTGGCTCCTGGGGCTCCTCTGGATTTGCAAGGCTTTCTTGAACAGTCCACCAATCCATCCACACCTTACCTATGTTAGGCAAGGCAGAATCCATTTGGCGTAATGCGAGCATAATTGGCATCATGACATTGTGCACATCCACCACATCATCCCAGAAGTGGCGATCAGCTAGTAGATATCCGATCACCCCTATTTTGCTTTTTATCTTCTCCCTTTGACCAGCCTCCCATTCTGAAAAAGTGGCACAAACAAATGTCTCCATCACAGTATTCTTAATTTTTTTATTAGTGATTCTATCGTATAGTAGTTGGTGCAAAATCTAGTTTCGCACGACAGTTTTAACATAGTAGACATCCTCTGACCGTACATGTCAAGAACCCTCTGACGCTTCAAAACAAACTTGACTATTAAGCAAGCATTGTCTACTATCCATTTGAACCACTCTGTGTCCTCCCTCTTGTACCAATCTTGCAATACCAAGTTCAAGCTGTGTGTACTACAACCAGCACTATATAGGTGAGAGAAGCGACTTTCAAGTATCCTACCTATAGCCCTGCAATTTTTGGCATTGTCCATGATTACTTGGACAACATTTTCTTTTCCAAGTTCCTCAACTGCATCGCCAGTGATGTCAGCTATAAAACTGCCAGACTTTATTTGACCAGAGCTATCCACAGCTTTGATAAAACATTCACCACGAGGACATACAAGCATGATGTTGATCAATGGCCGCCTTTGAACGTTGGACCAACCATCACTAACTATGGTATATCCAGATTGTTCTGTTGCATTTAATATTACCCTTTGAATATCATGTTGTGTGCTTGTGCAACATTTATCCAACAGTTGGTTTCTCATATGGTGATATGTTGGAGGGGTAAATCCAGCACCATACTCCCCAATGCGTTTCCAAGCTGACTTCCATGCATCACGGGTGACAATGGCCAATGATCCCCCAATGAAATAGACGGCTTTAGCTAGTGCAAGTTGTGCTTCTTCTAAGGAAAGCGTTTGGAAGCTCGTCTGTAAGCTAACCTGTCTACTTTTTTACGATCCTACCTGAAAGTCAGGAGATCCATGGTTTGGAGGTATAGTTCCATCGATATGAGAAGTTGGTTCCCTGCTTTGAGTGCTTCCATTGGTGGGCGTTACACCCAATGATCCCTCATACTGGTTTGATCTTATCGATACCGGGGTGTGATGGTCGAAAGTAGAGAGTTTTGATCTTTTTCTCGTGGAAATTAGCTTACCAATTAAAGCTTTTAAGCGCATAGCTGCTTCTTCTACACCTAAGCCCTTGCACTTTCCTCCTTGGATTCTGGTATTCCCACCTAGCAAATGATCCCTTATTCTTGGTGCTCCTCCAGATTTCTCTTCGCCCCAAAAGTTACATTTCCAATCTTGATATTTATTTAAATTTGTGGAAAAATTCCACTCGGGTCCTCGACTTTTTTTACCTGCCTTTCGCTTGCCCTACGAAATAGGACCTGGCATCGAGGTAGGAGGTCTCCTCAAGGAAGCCAGGCTTGAGACACCAACATCACCGCTCACATTCCCGGTGGAAGACATACTTATTGGATGCCTGTAATACCAATAAACATAGCTCAATATGCTATCTCTTCTTTCAGTATTATTCAAACCAAACATTAGTGTTATAATCAATATCACACACAAGCGTAGTAGTGAAGCCTGAAGGGAATAAACCTCAATCTACTCAAACATGAGCAAGCAAATACAACGGTGAATCAAATATGTGATCAGTCCATCCCAAAAGTAGAGATAATCGACCCAAAGATTCACCTTCCTACCCCTTTCATGAATCAATCCAGTCCAAAAAAGAACTAATGACCCATGATTGGAGCTCTAATTGAAATAGCAAGCAAATACAACGGTGAATCAAACATGTGATCATTTCATCCCAAAAGTAGAGATATCGACCCAAAGATTCACCTTCCTACCTCCTTTCATGAATCGGTCCAGTCCAAAAAAGAACTAATGACCCATGATTGGAGCTCTAATCGGAATAGCAAGCAAATACAGCGGTGAATCAAACATGTGATCAGTCCATCCCAAAAGTAGAGAGATCGACCCAAAGATTCACATTTCTACCTCCTTTCATGAATCATCCAGTCCAAAAAAGAACTAATGACCCATGATTGGAGCTCTAATCGGAATAGCAAGAAAATATAACGGTGAATCAAACATGTGATCAGTCCATCCCAAAAGTAGAGATATCGACCCAAAGATTCACCTTTCTACCTCCTTTCATGAATCAGTCCAATCCAAAAAAGAACTAATGACCCATGATTGGAGCTCTAATCGGAATAGCAAGCAAATACAATGGTGAATCAAACATGTGATCAGTCCATCCCAAAAGTAGAGATATCGACCCAAAGATTCACCTTTCTATCTCTTTTCAAGAATCAGTTCAGTCCAAAAAAGAACTAATGACCCATGATAGAAGTTCTAATCAATATAGCAATCAATTTAGCAAATATAACGGTGAACCAAACATGAGATTAGTCCATCCCAAATGTAGAGATACCGACCCAAAGTTTCACCTTTCTACCTCCTTTCAAGAATCAGTTCAGTCCAAAAAAGAACTAATGATCCATGATCAGAGTTACATTAAGTTTTAACTTTTTTTGTAGACTATTCATTTTTTTACCTTTAGTTTTTCTTCTAAATTTTAAAGGATGACCCAATTTAGAGGAAGCAGTGATGTGATGTGATGTTTACTACAGGGTTATATAGAGCCGCCAAAAATGGAGGGGGTACATGACGGGGCCGGCGGGATTCTTGATGTGTCCGTCGGGCCTGTCGGGTTTCTTCATAAGCCCGCCAGGCCCGCCGGGATTGTTGGTTGCTCCACCGGTTCTACGTTTTCTACCGGTTTTCGTAGGTCATGACATTAGATATGTTATTAACATGAAAAAAATAGTGATAATAACAACAATAATTAACATTTAACAAAATGCGTCATCGCGTAATTAAAATCCCTGCTGGAGATCATACTAATTATATTTCAAGTTCCATTCTCTAGATTACCACACTAATATGACATAGAGAGAGTAGTAAGCACTCTCTTTAACCATAGGTGAATGGAGATCATACTAAAATAGCATGCATGTTGAATGATGTTTAATATCTATACGTATCCTTAAATCCCACCAAAAATATATTTTTCTATTTTTAAGATGCACGAGATAATTGCAACATAATCATAGGCAATTAAGTATTGAAATTTTTGGAATTAACTATTCTATTCAAAGTGGATTATAAGTTACTCTAAAAAGAATGCTCTTTTGAAAGATCTACAAGTTTTTCTTTAAATTTAAGAAATAGGGATTTTCTTCTTTCAAAGAGAAAAAAGAGCATATGTGTAAGATTTGTTTAGTGATACCAATAAAGTAAATACTAATTCTCTCAAGGAGAGTTAAGTTTTGAAGGGCAGCCCTATCTTAATCAAAGCAGTTTTTCCTTGGAAGTAAAAATTTCCTTCCAATTAAGGTTATTCCCTCCCTCTTATTAATTGGAAAGTCAGGGTTTCACTCTTGATAAGAACTCAAAGGAAGTTTTATGATTATTTTTTTGAAGATTGCAAGTTGGTGCATTCAAAAGTTTTGTGTTCACCACACATAGATCACACCAAAGCAGAAATTCATTGCAGAAAGCATATGCATTGTTCATTTCAAGTTTGTCTACTTTCAAGTTTGTTTGCAAATTCAAAGGGGGGAGTAAGGGGATAGCTTCAAGGATGTCGTGACCGTGTTGCTTGAACATAAAACTCCCAACGCTTCCATGGAGATGCCCCATGGATGGCAAATGATAGAAAGGGACCAAAATGGGATTTGTCGAAGTCGGGGTTAACTTGAAACTTACGTCGAGATGACAAAACCTTAAACTTCCAAGAGATTTATTGTTTTCTTAAGGTCTTGTTTGATTAAAGATTAAAATGAACTAGAAAGTAAGAGATTATAACTCAACAAACTTAATCTAAATTTAAACTAGGATTAAAACTTTACCGAGACAATTTGACGTGGATAGCCCTAGCATAACATAGAAGATTTAAGTGTAAACTTTGTCTTACATACTTGGAAAAGACCGACACATGTGTTTACTTGTGAGCTACAACAAGGGATGGTCCTTTTGTCTAGGATTGATAACCATTGGTCTATGTTTTGAGCTCGAGTTCATTCATTGCCCTAGAAATGGGATTGAATGGGAGTGAGTCCCGGTTGGTGGGTGATAGGGACCCATGGATGCGTCTGGAAATTGGCCTAGTCCAGGTAGGCCTGATGTTGACGGGAAAAGGAGGAGGGAAAAGGGATCCATGAAGGGATCAGGATAAGGGAGGAGGATGTGAATTTAATTAAGGAACTCTTCTAATTTTTTGGTACAAAGGAACCTTGGAAAGGCTAGGAACCTAAATGGGTTATTCCACAATTTTCTTCATCTGTCAAACCTTTGCTATGCTTCTTGGATTATTGACCTAAAAAACAATATATAGAGTAGATTATATTTGTAAGCCTTTCCCACATAAATTAAAGAAAAATAAGAATTGAAAATTGTGTCAAGGCGCCACATCCACACGTGGCGGAGGAGATAGGATACCCAAGTCCGGGGATGAGGATAAGGATATGCCTGGAGGAGTACATGTGATTGCTTGAAATATAAATAGATAGTTTTACTAATACTAAAGGAAAAAGGAAGTAAAATATTCTAAAAAGAGAAAAGGTGGGAATGACCTGATAAATGCACACTTGCAAGGGTATGGAGCAATTTGCGTGTTGCTTTCAAATTCTTGAAATATATTCTTGGTTTGACAAGTTTGGAATACTATTTTTTAGTATCATAGTACTACCTTGAAAGGGTGCATTTATCAAACGGTTTAGTGGGTGGGTGGATTCTGGAGGGTTAATTTGTTGGTCAAAATGTTGAACCCAATTGTATGTTGTCCATTAAGTTAAGATCTAGGGAAAATGATCCCAATCTACAAAGTGGGGATCAAACTTGAGAAGAGGGATTCGTGTACTTGGTAAATATACTCATCTTAGGGGAACATAGTCACGGATGTGCTCGGTCATAGGCAAGAAAAAATTGTTAGTGACCTTGAACCAAGGATGGATTAGAGGACTCCCACCAATTGACCTTGGAAGGTGGAGTTCAAATTTAGTCTGATGACTTTGATTGGAAAGTTGGACTAGTAAGCAATGGTGCTTTGGGGGTAAGGGATCCATATGAAATAAAGTGAATGTTATCACCCTCTTGAGCTGGCATCAAAGAGCAGGAGGAGTATTGTCTTGGTGTTGGCCTCAAGTAGGAGGGATATCAGGAATTGTGGTGTATCCATTTGGAGATGGTGCAGCCGGTCCCTGGCATGGCCCTCACAAGAAAGGAACAATTCTTTGGAGAGCAAGCATTGAAAAACTCTATCAAGGTAGGGAGTTCAAATAGTATTTTGTCATTTTTTAATGCAATGACAAAGCCCAATACTTTGACAAAGCTTCTTTCAAAAAGATACTGGAAATCAAACAAGTGTCAAAAATACCAAAGATGTACACTGGTAACATGGTGTTTGAGTTTTCATCAACCTTAGGAAAGGTTCATCCAATGGATGCTATGGAACATAAGTATGATGCACACCATTGGACCAAACTGCAAACTTTAAATATCACGTTTCCTATAGTGTGTCACAAAAGTCAGTGTGCAGGTGCTCTGAAATGTCTTAATAAAAGTTGTCCCAAGGGCCAAATTGGTTGATTTTGGGAAGTCAAACACAACGCATTTCAATGGTAGCATGCTAAAATTACCTTACATGGACAAGTTTTGCAATGGATTTGGAGACAATATTACTTGCCACTATTGCGATCAACTGCCCATTTTTTTGCGTACATGTGATTTCTTCGTATATTATGTCATACCAAGGGATGAGAGTATGAGAAGATTAATGGTACATCAAGGAACTCACCAACATGACATGAGGGATAGGTCATCAAAGGGGCTCACCGATAAAACCAAAGAAATGGTTGCACAAGTTCTCAGTGTGGATAGACATGCAAGCGCAAGAAAGGTACAAATGTGTGTGGCAAAGGAAACTGTGACAACAACTTTGATGTAAGAGGGGGACTCTAGTCATGTACTTGGTGAGCAAGAATTTATAGATGTTGTTGAGGAAATGGGTCCCTTGGTGGAGGACAATTGGTGAGGATGCTTACATGTTTCTCTTGTTTGGACATAATATTTCAAAGTAATTTAACTATGAAATACAGGTTTTGAAGGTCCGTGGCTATAGCTAGGAATAGGCCAACAAAGGAGAGCTTTGGTGTGGACTCCTTGCTACAGCTAAAAAGAGCTTTCACATATGATTTTTTCCACAAAAGCATGTTCATCGGGCAAGGAGCGGTGGAAGGGGATCAGTGCTTTATGTTCAAGATGTCTACAGTTGCTTCTGCATCTGGATTGGATTTGGTTAATCGAATGCGACAAAGTGGACCTCGAGATCTTCGGTACGCTTGGGTGCAGTTTGATCATATTCACCAAGTGGCGGATTGGGTGACCATGGTATGCCACGTTTATGATCTAGGGTTTGTTGTCTTAGGAACATATTTCAAAATTTTGACATATCTTAAGAAACAACCAACAATGTGTTTACTAATGTGCTTGTCTTATGTTGCAGCATGAAGGATCTCCTCACTATTGCAACTTGTGAGATTAAAGAGGAAGACATGGTGTGAGATTAAAGAGGAATACATGGAAGCACAGTTATTTTTTGGTAGTGCATAAACGAAGTTATGGAGGGTCATGGATGTGAGAGAGCGGATTTCCATGGATTCATGGCAGTAGTAGACGAAGCTCAATCCAACTGGAATGCAATTTGCATTGTGTTCAATTGTGGCAACGAAAATGTTCTACAACATCAAGAGAAATCTTGCCTTTTTTTATTGGAAACAAAGCATGGTGGCACACACCACAAAGTACATTGTCTCTTCATCTCAACAAACTCACAAAGACATGTGTGAAAAGTGGCGTCTAGCCCCCTCTAAAGAGGCACCTACAATGGAGTCTCGTCTACTTCGACCCCGGGGGATTCACCATGGAAAACTTATAGCACCACATAAGTGCAGGGGAGGGGGGTTTTTGTTCAAGTTACATAAGCGTTTAAGCTAGGGGCAAGCCCCCAATAATATATCTCCCAAGATTAAAAATAAGGGAGGGGGTATCATATTTAGGGAGGGGGGGGAGGAAAGAAGTGATAAAAGGGGAAAATGAGAGAAGTTTTTGTGTTTCAAAATCATGTCTTCCCAAAAGAGTCTTCCCTTGAACCTGTGAGTCAATAGCTTCAATGCAAGAACTAACACTGCTTTGTATGAATTGCTTGTTTTGTGACTATAGTTAATTTGTTGAGGGATTAAATCTATAAAGAGTTTATATAGATGCAAATTTACATGGAAAACCTAACACAAATTTATAACCATGTCTTTTTAGTAATTTAGATAGGTCAGAATTGGACGAGTAGCTAGCGTGCAGGCTGAACGGGCACATAGTTTGAAAGTCAAATTAAGACACATTGAGGGTACATCTAGTTATCAACAAAAGTGGTTCCTTAGTACGTTGCCAGTCACTATGCTACACGCTCTTTGACTAGTTTTACTCAATTAGATTATGTGAGACCTAAAATTTATATGTAAGATAGGGGTATGGTAGTGTTTTTCATTGATTGTCGTATAAGCGCAGAAAGGGGGGTCATATTCTCTAATATGAGTCGTATATAGGGGTTTTATCAAAGTTGTTCGGTCGCAGGTGGCATCCCGTTTTGTATATAGAATGAATCCCCCGGGACTTCGACAATGGTGGAGAAATGGAATTTGCATGGATAAAATCCATGCAATGGACTCTTGATTGATTTGGTGGTTATAGGTAAAGGCGGTGTGCCTCACCGTGCTTTTCCCGTGTCTCTCGCCAGTGTCCTGGCCGCCCACATTTATCTCCTTATTCTTTATATTTACAAAAAGTAAGGAGCTCTCACTCATTCTCACATTGTGCTCATATAGTGAGATTTGGGAGATCCACCCCACATCCCCACAGGATTCACTCTTTATACAAAACGGGATGCCACCTGCGAGCAAACAACTTTTATAAAACCCCTATGTATGACTCATTCTAGGGAATATGATCCCCCTTTCTACGCTTATATGAAAATCAATGTAGAAAACTATCATACCCCTATCTTACATATAAATTTAGGTTTCACATGATCTAACTGAGTAAAACTAGTCAAAGAGCGTGTAGCATAGTGACTGGCAACATACTAAGAAATCACTTTTGTTGATAACTACATGTATCCTCAACGTGTCTTAGTTTGACTTTCAAACTATGTGCCGGTTCAGCCTGCACTCTAGCTACTTGTCCAATTTCAACCCATCTAAATTACTCAAAAAATATGGTTATAGCGTTGTGTTAGGTTCTCCGTGCAAATTTGCATCTATACAAACTCTTTATAAATTTCATCCCTCAACAAATGAACTATAATCACAAAACAAGCAATTGATATAAAGCAGTGTTAGTTCTTGTATGTATCTTTTACTCACAAGTTTGAGGGCAGTCCCTTTTGGGAAGCTATGATTTTTAAACACAAAAACGTCCTCTAAATTTTCCCTTTTCTCACTTCTCCCCTCCCCCCCCCAAAATGTGATACCCCATACCTTACTTTTAAGCTTGGGAGATAAGTTATTGGGGGCCTATCCCTAACTTATGTGCTTATGTAACTTGTAAAAAGACCCCCCTCCCCTGCACTTACGTGGTGCGGTAATTTTTTAATAGTGAATCCCGCGGGCCCACATTCTGTGTTGTGCTCTCTCTCCCTCACACTGTCTCTTCCCGCTCCCACACTCGATCCAACAATTGGTATCAGAGCATTGTTTGCCATAGTTTTGGCATGGATATGGAGATACTTGAGGTTAGAGGCGGTTCTCGCTCACGATCGTGACTGAAATGTTGGCACTACAGCCACGATGGACATATTAGGCATTGTTGGTTCAGGCGTATGAGAAAGCGAAAGAGCCAGATGCATGGTGCTACTATGAGCAAATATGATAGAGAGTATGCTTGTGACAAGCATGTCACTTTTGAGTCTAGCTTGCCTTCATACTACTTTGTGTCTTCGGATAGCACATTTTCTACACGTTTTCTACTAGACAAGCATGTAGTTTTTCAGATGATTCCACATCATGATTTATTTTTCTCTTTCTCTAGTGGGATACTTGGTTGTGTGTAGTTTGCTGATGGTTCAACGTATGACATAGAGGGTGCTGGAGATGTATGCATGTCTTTATCTAGCAGTGCATTGCTTACTCTATCAGATGTACTTTATATACCGAGACTCAGCCAGAGTCTCATTTTAGTGCGTGAGTTGCAGAGTAGTGGACATTGTGTACTGCTTGGAGAGTGGTCATTTTAGATGCATAGGGGATCACTAGTGATAGCCAGAGGTGCTAGGAGTGATCTAGTATACCATTTCCATATATTTGATACAGGAGGCAGTGTAGTCTCTGTGTATTTGCACCCATGTTTGGAGCAAGAGACGAGACGTGTCTCTTTTGTGGATGTGCTGCATGGAGAGCAGGTTATGCATTTATTTTGGTTGTGATGTTCACACAGACAATGGTATCTCTGGGGATGCATAGCTTGTCCAGTAATTAGTTGAGGTGACATCAGTTGAGCCTAAGGCTGATGCGTTGTTCTATGATGCGTCTGATATGTTTGAGGGTGACAATGTCCTTTAGACAGCTGTGTGTGATTACAGTGGTGCTAATATTTTGGTTCTGCAGTCATTCTCAACAAATATGCCTTTGCCAGGTGATGCTTATATGGTGATGCATAGTCAGGTGGTTCTTGATGAGGATGCATATGGCACTGAGGTTGCTGATAGGGATAGGTTGGCACACATAGTGCATGTTTCATCGGCTTTCGAGTCTCTCATGTCTGACCTTTTGGTCATGAGACTTTGTCTGGATTATGAGGTTGGTGCATGCAGTGGGAGTTGTCAATTGTACGATGACTGACACTGGCAATGTGCATTGTGGAGCCATGCAGGTTGTCCCCCATTACCTACATCAAGATTGTCATTGTGGATCTAGCCCTAGTGGTATGCATGTTGCATTTCCACTAGAGCGGTTACAGATGCACTCACATGTTTGGAGTGAATCAATGGGCATACTAGTTGAGAGCCGTCTTCTCTCACCTCTTGTATATACTAGTTGTAGGCTAGTATTCTTGCCACTTATTGGCACACAGCCTTTAGTGAGAGAATGTTAGGTAAAGGTGTTATGCATCACTATGCTTTGCCTATGTGCGCCGGCCAGTGTCCGACCACCCAAATTTATCTCCTTATTCTTTATACATACAAAGAACAAGGAGCTCTCACTCATTCTCACATTGTGCTCATATAGTGAGATTTGGGAGCTCCACCCCACATCCCTCTGTCGTGCTCTCTCTCCCTTGCACTCTCTCTTCCCAGTCTGCACTCGATCCAATAGGTGGAAGGTGCATATTGCACATTGGGGGAGCATCATGTCAGCAATAGAGAGAAGTGCTGATGGGGGAAACACTCCAAGAACCAACTTGGCCGAGAGCAAGCATAGTTGTTGGCTTGCATGCGGGTTCAAAACAAAAATCTCATTGTATGACAAAGGTACTTTAGATGTGGAAAATGCAATACTACAAAGCACGAAGGCAGTTTCTTACGCTCAAGGTAAACATATTGGAAAGGGTCCTTCACAAGAGAGGCTCAAGGAAAGAGTTTCCTCTAGTCCTACACAAGTGATAAGAGTAGTAAATGAGTCTACATTTGGAACACCCATGTATAAATCTCACAATCTGCTTGAAGGAGACAAAGAAACCGTTCAACAAAATCAAGGGCCATCGATTGTGATTGATTTGAGTATGAATCGACACAAAGGCCAGAGTACAATGCAAAAACACGAAACTAAACAACACAAGGAAGGCCAAGGAAGATCATTTTCATGGAAGATTCAGGGGTAGTAGATGGGAGTGAGAACTCCAAAGAGAAGACAAAGTTTTGTGTTTTGGAATGAAAGGTCAATGAGGACATGTGGTCAATCAGAAGAACCCCTCTCAGTAGTCATGTGACATGCAGTGGCACCCCCAACGGTGGAAAAAGATATGGACAAAATATTGTGGCATGTAGTAAAGGGAATCCTACACAATCCTTTGAGGGGTATATAAAACATTCAAATGGGCTACTCAGACAATAGTTTTGCTTCTATCCCAAACATGCTATTCATTAATATGTGGTGGATCATAATATAGAACCAAGGCCATCTCCTCCTCCGACAACTTGGTCGTATGATTTAGGAACAAATCTCACAGATGAAGAAGTTGAGGTACCACTTGAAGGAGGATTTCCAGTGGAGACAGTTGAAAGAGATTGAGAGAGTGAAACAACAATGACAACTCCTCCCAGGGGTGGAGGTGATTCCTCTTCCACTTCAACAAAAGCAAGTAGCAGTGGTTCAATACTAAGAAATGGCATAAGAGTCAAATATTGGACTTCCATTTCAAAGGAGGCAGCTAAGAAAATTGGTCTCTCTGTTTGTTTAAAGGCTAAGTTGATTGAAGAGAAATGCATTGTATACAAAGCGAATGAAGTCTTCAAGGTTGAGCATCCCGCAATAGATGGACATGTGGGGGGTGTATGAGGTGCACATCAAGGATGATCTTTGTTGCACATGCCCTGATTTCATCGATAGGGAGGCCAAGAAAAAATCTTATTTGGCTTGCAAGAACTTGTACTTCATTTTCTTGAGAGTTCTTGGATTGAGCCAAAATGAAAACATGTTCATACATCAACCCATGCTAAGCAAAGTACATGTCTACAATGCTTTTAACCGTGAACACACATATCCAAAATTAGAGTGAAGCCCAAGATTGTACAATTATGTGAAAACTTTTCCACCATGTACTGTACCTGGCGAAGTTGATATAGATTGGGTAAGAATTGTACCTTTGGCAAAGATGTTTTGGATCATCTTGGGTTATGATGTTTTGGATCATCTTGGGTTATAAAACTTTTAATCTCTCTTTTTGTTAGCACTACACTTGATGTAAATTGATTTAGGTGTATACTTATGGACTTATGTTTGTGTGTGTGTGTGTGTGTGTGTGTGTGTGTGTGTGAGAGAGAGAGAGAGAGAGAGAGAGAGAGAGAGAGAGAGAGGCCAAGGTTGACAGGGATCAAGGGAGAGAAAAAAGGAGCAAAATAAATGATGACAATGATGTGGGATCGAGGTGTGTTTACCAAGGGAGAGAGAGAGAGAGAGAGAGAGAGAGAGAGAGAGAGAGAGAGAGAGAGAGAGAATAAAGTTGAGAAGAAAGGAAAGAATCTTTTTGGAATCTGCTCGCCGGATTCCAAAAAATCTCTCGCCAAAAATTGCTCGCCAAAAAATATTGCTTTCAATTTCTAAAAGAGTGGATTGCCATAAAGAAATATCAATCCACACGACTCAAGAAAGCGGTTCTTCTCTTGCAACGACATCCGACGTTGCTGCATCTGTGTTGATGATTTCACACATAACTCCATTAAAGGGTGCAGCCATGTCAATAACCATAGAGGCATAAAATATCTGGTAATGATCCTTTTGGTGATCTCTTTTTATCCATGGTTCATAGTCACATTTTTTCAGGTTGATTTGATGTACATATTGTGCCATACAAACACCCCTATTGCCATGAATTTCTCTTTGTCATCTTTTGGCCAATCTGGCCATTAAAACGAACAATGGTTGTGTGGCAGAACTCACGACCTCTATAGCCAAAAGAGGATACAAGACCACGATGGCTCATTTCATTGTGTCCAAAACTTTTTTGGGCAAGATCTTGTACTATTTAATAGGCATGGTACTTATGAGAGAGAGTTGGTGATGTCTGCACATTTGAGGGATCAAATTAGAGCCATTCTAGAGCTTTGTCAAGTGGAAGAGAAAATGTTCATTGTGTGGGATGGGAATCATTGGCTCCACGAGTGGAAAGATTGGGCATTGTGTGAGCGGTTGGATAAATCCTCAACCTTGAAGGTTGAGTGCACGATTGTGAAGTTTTACCCTAAGGAGATGGAGGAATTTCTATTAGTGCTCATCATGGTCAACAAGTTAGGTCTTTTACATTACTTTTGATACACTTAAATTTTGGATTGTTATTAAATTGTTATCTTTAAAAAATAGGGTCACCGGAGTCCGTGTGCCTCACACCACTGCCCACAACATCTTCATGAGACAAAAGCTGACACTTGCAGACCCACAAGCCTCATTGGACAAGTTCAATGAAGAGGATAGGGAAAAATATAAAAGGGTGCTTTGTGGCACATCAATGAACCGATCAAGATGGATTACACTATGAAGGTCTTTGCTAGCGCAATGTTAGCGGGTCGCCACACGACGGACATCTATAGCATAGCTATCTGGCACTAACATAATGAGAATACTCAGGAAAGATACTTGGATGGGGCACAGAGACTCTTTGAGGGTGTCAACTTCAAGAAGTGGACCTATGGAAAAAAGCCATCTCTAGTACTAGCAAATCTATCACTCTCAAACTGGCAAACTGCCTATGTCCTATGTCATCGCTCTCGGTCGTCATGCCATTTCAACACTCAAACAAAGTCCAAATGCAACAAAAGTTTAAAAGGAGGTCTAACATGCCTAGGGGAACTATCCATTAGGAAGAGAATAGGGTCTAGGAGGGCCACTTTATTTGGCGGTTTAAGGAAGTCAAACCTTTAGTATTAAGAAAGTAATGAAAGGACAACTTTCGAATTCAAACAGGCAAAACGGCTAGTTCATTTGAATTCAAATTTTCCTCTCATAATGGAATTTAAAATATAGAGGGTAAAACCATATCATGTGGCATATCTATGGAAAGAGCTCAACATGTAGATTATAGATCTATGATCTCCGCTCAAATCGGAGATCATATGTGGGAGTTATAGAAGACAAAAAATCATAAAATTATCCACCTCCTTTTTTTTTTGGGGGGGGGGGGGGGGGGGGGGGGGGGGGCGAGTGCATCCTTTGACCACTTTTACACATCTCTTACACACCCACCATTCTTGCACACATGGCATACACCTATTGTCAAAATGTTAATCACCTCTATAAGCTCATGGAAAATAAAGAGGCCCTCCTGGACCCTATCCTCTTCCTAATGCCTACCAACTCTATTCATAATCTGACAAGGTACTAAAGTCACGATTCATCATTATCAAGGTCCTGAAAACTGTAACAAAACATACCAAAAAGGTCATCCTATGGTCTAGGAACACTCTCCTATGGTAAAAATGTCAAGAAACAACCATTAAAGCACTCAAAATAGCCAATTTATCTTGCCAACATGTAGTTGCAAACCACAACAAAATCGACAATGATTACACTTAAATTAAAAGAAGTAGACAAGGAACACAATCGGAGTGTTGAAATTGAATTTGGATTACCAGATCTCAAGAAAAATGAATTACAATGCGTGAGAGAGTAGCCACTCTCAGTCATACGCTTCAAAACTTCCAAAAACCTTGATAATGATAATGTGTGTCCTTCCCACTTACAAAAATTAGGCTTTATACCATGGCCAGCTTTACAAGGCTCATATTCAAAATCAGTCTTTACAACTCAAATTCTACATAGAGTAACTCAGTTGGCTAAAAATCAGAGATACTCATAATTACAAAGTGTTTCCAAAAAAATTGTAGTGGGATTACAAAATTGTATGGATTCATGATGAGGTAGCCGGCTAGGAGAGTGCGTGTCTGGTCCGTCTGCCAACATTCCTCCCTTCCTAATCGTTGCACACCCTCGTGCACGGTTGGTAACAATTGGTCTTCAGGTTGATTTTCTTGAGTCTTTAGTAGTTGAAAGTTCTCTTTTCTAGTGTCTTTGTGAGGCATCTGAACTTCTCTTCTCTAGCCTTGATCTCTACTTGGATTGCGAAATCCTTGAAGGGAGTTCAGTAATGTGCTATGATAGGCAATGTGGCGGGCAGGCAGGTCCCTTTTCATGGTGTTGAAGATGGTAGAATCCATCTCAAATAAACCTATCATGAACGCCTCTTCAAATGTCTACACATATTGCAAGGGTAGAAATTTGACTCTAGCAAACAATCCCATGATTACATTGTAGCCAAGAGGTTCTGTTTTCATATTCGAGCATATGACCTTTGCTCCCTTAAGAAATACATTCCACAGATGCTCCACTACTTCAATGTCCTCAAATTCTATGATGCAAGTGATAATCATTTTTGCAACCTTTACCAACATCTGACATGTGAGATCCGAGACATTGCACATCTAATTTATCATCACCTGTAAGAACCATGTAGTGCTTTGAGGGTGGAAAATTGCCTTGATGTGACTACCAAGAGCAATGACATAGGAATAAGAAGTTTGAAAGATTTGAGATTTATCGATTTGCTAGTGCTAGATATGGCTTCATTTTGTAGGTTCACTTCTTGAGATTGACACCCTCAAAGAGTTTATATGTCCCATTTGAGTCGCTTCCTTGAGTACTGACATTATATTAGTGTCAGATAGCTATACTACAGACGTCTGTCGCGATGACCCACTAACATCGATGGTGTTGCCGGGCATAACCATCCTTAGGTGGTGAGTGATCTAGTCCTAGCTTTTACTTTAGAGACCTTTGATTTTGATTTCCATTCCATTTACATCTTAGAAGTCAGACAACTAGACTCACGGTTTAGTACTTGGTAGGGGCTAGAAGGCAGGACTTGCTAGGTCTATTCTTGGGAGGCATAGGGAGTTGTGAGTGAGATACGAAAGCATTTCATTTGCATTTTTTAAAATTCTTTGAAAGTATTGTTCTATCATCCATTTTTCTTTCAATTTTGTAACATTTGTTTGTTTTTGTTCCTAGAATTCATTTCAACACTTAGGAGTAGATTAGGTAGCAACCAAAACCATCAATTTGGAAAATCCAGGGAAAAGATTGTCAAACCCATATTTTGGTAGGAAAGACCATAAACTCTGTAATTCTGGTAAACTAATGGTCAAAACTCAAAATTTGTGCAAAAAGGTGTTAAATAAACCAGGAAGAGAAAATTTGGAAAGTTTCAGGTCATTTGGTGTAGAAACATAATCAATGTCCCCCCACAACCTTTTGACCAAAAATTGATACCATTGGGTCGAGTGTGGTTCCAGATCACTGAATATACACGTTTGGTGAGAAATTGACACAAAAACTCACTCAAATCAAGAAATTGGAGCAAAAGGCACAAAAACCTTGGAAATTGTCCAAAATTTGGGCTTTTTAGCTTTTTGATATCCAAATTCAAAAATAAGTGAAAATTTGATCTCTACAAGCTGCAAGCATACAACTGACCAAATTTCATGTTAAGATGCGGTCAAACATGGATCACAATCCATGTCTCCTTTGATTATCAAAAGCTGAGATTTGAGCAGTGAGTACCGACAACATTGAGATAACTTTTGAAAACGACACCCCCGGGGGATTCACTCTATATACAAAACGGGACACCACCTACGAGCAGACAACTTTGATAAAACCCCTATATATGACTCATATTAGGGAATATGACCCCCTTTTCTACACTTATACGACAATCAATGCAGAAAAATATCATATCCCTATCTTACATATAAAATTTATGTCTGACAATATCTAACTGAGTAAAACTAGTCAAAGAGCGTGTAGCATAGTGACTGGCAATGTACTAAGGGACCACTTCTGTTGATAATCAGATGTACCCTCAATGTGTCTTAGTTTGACTCTCAAACTATGTGCCTGTTCAACCTGCACTCTAGCTACTCGTCCAATTCTGACCCATCTAAATTACTCAAAGAACATAGTTATAAAGTTGTGTTAGGTTCTCCGTGTAAATTTGCATCTCTACAAACTCTTTATAGCTTTCATCCCTCAACAAATGAATTATAATCACAAAACAAGCAATTGATACAAAGCAGCGTTAGTTCTTGCATGTATCTTTTTATCTATTGACTCACAAGTTTGAGGGCAGACTCTTTTGGGAAGCCATGATTTTGAAACACAAAAACTTCCTCTCATTTTTTCTTTTTCTCACTTCTCCCAATCCCCCCCCTCCCCCCACCCACCCATAAATATGATACCCCCCTCTCTTATTTTTAAGCTTGGGATATATATTATTGGGGGCATGCCCCTAACTTATACGCTTATGTAACTTGAAAAAAAAAACCCTCCCTTACACTTACGTGGTGTGGTATGTTTTCCATGGTGAATCCCTCGGGAGGATGCCATAGCAAAATACTCCAAAAAGTTAATCAAATCATCACAAGACAAGTTGCTAGTCAAAAATCGAAGGGCAGACACAAAACTTTTCTTTTGATTGGACAAAATGTTTTCCAAATACAAAAATAAGTGGTGGAGTGGACTACTCATACTGTAGGTAATCATCAAGCCAAATTTAGGGCCCGTATTTAATGGAACATGAATCATGATCCATGTCCCCTTTTTTATTTCTTGGATAGAGACCATAAAGACTTGTATTAGAGACCAATACAAACAAAATATCCAAAAGAAGAATAGTAAAAAAAGACTCTAAGAAGTGGGTCAAAAGTACTCCAAGGCCAAAACTTGCCAAATAGACTTAGGGTTTGACTTTTGGGTGACCTAAAGTGATCCAAATCACATAAAAAACACATAGTAGGAATCAAGGGACTGTGAGGGGCCTGTGCGCCAAATTTCAGTACATTCTGACACAAGGGTACATGGATTGCGATCCATGTCCCCCTATCACACAGATTGAACTCAGATTCATACCAGAGCTAGCTCTAGTTGCTAGAAGCACAATGGTTGTTCATAAATCTATTTAATTTGATTTGTGCAAATTGCAAGCAAATAAGACTTTGTGTCTAAAGTGCGATAAAACTCTACTTGGTTCAAAATTTGACTAACAGAGTGGCTATAGATTTATAACCACCAAGTGATTTTGTACATGATGTGGAAACTAGGCTTTGTAGCTCTAGTTGCATTCCATTGTTGGAAGATTGGATGCAACATAAAAGACAACAGGTCAGGGTTTTTTGCAAACATAATTTTCTTGATGTATTTGCGATCAGGCAAGTTATATCAGAATAGAAATCCTGTTGTTAGAAACAAAACAAGTCATAATTTGATAGAAGAGAGTGTTAATCAAGGAACATTGCCAGCCTTAGAGGAAATTTTGGAGGGAAGTCTTTTTGATACCTTTCAGAGAGATCTTATACCTATAAGGATGAGGGATTTAAGAGTGTGAGTTTCAAGGAGGAAATCAAATTGGGAGTAACACCATCACAAAAAACACCAAGCATGAGACTTTTGCACCTGCAATACCAATTTGAAAATGAATAGGGTGCTAACATCTACAAGAATGGTATGGATTTTTACTATGTGAAAATTAAACAGAGACCTAGTGAGCTCAAGCTCATTGTGCTCGTAGATTATAATGGTGGACTGATATATTGATGAGGAAGGAAACATGTATTTAGTTGTCTATAATCCCTTTATTGTGGACAAGTGGGCATTGACGGGCACCAACGATAAAGTTGATGTGGAGCTGCAAGAAAATCCATCGAAGCTAGACATTCCTAATGCAAAGATTAGACAAAATAATGTGTCTACTCACTTCAACATGGATAACACACATGTGGGTTTTTACAAGCATGATAATGGAGATCAAATACTCTATTACAGGTGTGATGAACCCAATGTGAGAGAGATACTCAGGTGATCATGCTCGTTAAGTATGGTTGGAGGTTCTATGTGGTAGATCGCAAAGATATCAAGGGATATATGTACTTTGGAGGGCCACTCCACTAGAACTATGTCACCCCAAGCATTCATAGATCGACAATCTCTAAAATGAGGCTAGAATCCATGACAAGAAGTCTTGTGAGAACATGAGAACAAGATTGGAAGACTCTTTCAATCGCCCACATTTTTCAAAACCTAGACCAATGGGATCCTTGAGTTCAAGGGTTCCAATGACCATGCATTGGGACAATGATTTCTCATACATGATTTTTAGCATAAGAGTGCCTGACACTAGAACGGAGGGTAGAGACATGAGACCTGAGGAGAGAGTGACTGAACAAAATTCCTTTAGATCACCTATAATTTGGTATGAGGCGAGAGATGTTATAGTAGGAGATCTTAGAATGATGAGAATGGTAGCAAAAACTCAAAGGATGCAACCCCGGGGTAAGAAGGATTTGGTTTGACATTTGGACAGTGTTGACTTGGTTCCAGTCACATTGAATAGTGTCAAAATTTTCATAAAAATCTACTCTTAAAAGAGTTGTCAAGGGATTATACAAGAGAGGAATCAAGAACAACACGGTTTCCGAAATCTATGATTTTAAGCAAAAGGAGAATAAAAAGGTGAAGGAAGCTTCAATTCTCTTCAAACAATACATTCAGAGATGTCCAGTGAGAGAGTTACCTCAAGATGATCAGTTGTCAGTTCTCTTCATAGAGGATCTAAGAAAAACAAATCTCAAAACGAATCTGCACTTAAAAGCGTGCACCACATTTGAACAAGTCACTAGAGAAGCGGTGTACCTAGTTAATAATTGCAAAATGTACGAGAAGGTGATAAAGAATGCAGACACGAACACTAGTAGTTCCTCTTCTATAGCCACTGAGTCAAATACCAAATGTAGTGCTCCTACTTTGATCACAAAAAATGTGGATCAAATCGTCAAAGAAGTGATTAGAAGAATGAACCAAACATACATACAAAATTCCAATTTGAGACCACAATAGCCACAAGTAGCAAATCCTCCAAGAGTGTTAATGTGGTGTGCCATTGAACAAAAATACACCAATCACAACGTAAATGAGTGATTTTACAACCAAAATTATGTGAGGGAAAGGCCATATGGACCTCTAGTGGTGCAACAATTGCCACCGACTCCGAGATACCAAATTGGACCCAATAATGCAGCTTAAGAAGAAGACAAATTGCAACCTTGTTGGCCCAACATCCCCCTTTGTCTTAGGACAATCAAGCCATTGTTGGGTATATGCAGCCAATAGAGCCACTCATGAGTGCACCAATGATGCCACAAATAGTTTATTACAAGGAATTGAGACTCATGTGAGAGAACCTGAGGGAGTAGCATATGCTACCGAGGATAGTCCATTTTGGGCAAGCCCATATGAAGCTACAAAACCTTCATATGTGGCTCACAAATAGTGAGGAGCCAATTCATGATGAATGAGAATCATGTTGATAGTAAACCAAAATTACAAACCCAAAGTATATCCTCCTAGGACAGAACAGCCAATGGCATCCCCACCAGCTGCCCAACTAGAAGGTCCATGCTATGAATATGGAAGTGAACATTGGGCACAAGCTTATCCTCAAACAATGGCCAATGAACAAAAATCTTTGGATTGTATAATAGATGCACAATAGATCACCTCATACAATGTTGGGCTAAAAATCCAGACAACAAGGAAATCCAGACATCAAGGAAAAAGCTACCCTGAATGTCATTGGGGTTTTACCTTGTCCGAGTCAAAGATGAAAGTTCCTCTCAAAGTAGTGACAAAAAATCAAGCTCAAGAAGTAGCCAAAAATAAGCTAGTGGTGGCGCGAACGAGCTAAAACTTTAAGAATAAATCAATCATAACTAAAAAAACATAAAAAGAAAAAAGAGATAGAATAAAAGCTAAGAAGTTGAAGGAAAAGAAAACCTTAGAGACTAAACTAAACCAAACAAGGGAACAACTCCAACGTGAACGAAAGAATAAGAAAACCCCAAAGGAGCGGAAGAGTCAAAGAATGTATCAGGCGGATCAATCTTTCTTGAAAAAATGAACAAGCATTTACATGCTATGCTGGCTCCATGCAACAACATATCCATAATTTCCTAAAGAAAAAGGATGAACAGAGAGATCAAGAGTATTCAAAAAAGTAAAACACTGATGATTTGGAATCCCCTAAAGACTCCCCCAAGGGCAAAGATAAAGATTTTGAAGAACTACCAATGGAGGAAATGAGTACTGATTCTCTAGAGATCCATACAAAGACAATACCACCCCTCTCTCCCAAACTATCCACACCACCACCACTTGCTTCAAAGACCAAAAATGTTGATGAAAAGACGAAAACAACTCAAGTAAAAACCCCTATGGAGGAGTAGAATCTTATGGACAAAGATGAGGACAAGTAGGCCCTCAAAGTGAATAGAAGGACTAGAGAACTATTTGAAGATAAACAGAAAGAGAAGGGCCCAAGGAAAGAGACCGATCAAGGGCGGATTCCTCTAGAACACAAAGAGTCTGACAACTTGCAAGAAGATCAAGAGGACAAAGAACCTACAAAGACTGATTAGACTCCACCTGAAGATAAAGAGCAAGTTGAAAAAAATTAGTTACTAGAGAAGAGAAATCAGGAAGTTGGTACCTCCCAACAATGAATCACATCTAGAAGGGGACTAGTATCTCCGCACTCTAGAGCTGTGATAAAACATGGTGATCAATTCATCCAAGAGTTCAACCTGGACGCACACCTCGAGCACATCACATTGCAGTTTCATTCCCAAAGAGACATATCCAACCTACACGAATTGGATGTGCGAGACACAAAAACTGAAGCTCAGGCACTGAAAGATGCCAACCAAAGGCTCACCTGTAGATGAAAGATCTACAAGAAAGTCATTGCAAGTTCCAGAAAGATCTAGGAAAAGAAAAGAACGACACAGCATACTACTTCAAAGTGGTTGTTACGAGACTGGGCACCCTCCTGTTGCATCTCCAATTGCGATAGATGCTTAATGGTTAATTATGTGTTTTCTATTTGAATTTTACTAAAAGTGAGTGCATGATGGTTTGTAGATTGGAACCTTGGGTGTTGACAAGGAGGCTCTGTCATATAATAATTCTCAGTCATTTTATCCTAGCACAATATTCTACAAATAAGCCAATATGGCTCCTTTGTAAATAGGACAGTGAGAACCCACCCTAAGAGGGTCATGCAATAACTAGTGTGTACCACTCATAACTAAAGTGGAACTAAAGTGTAAAAGAGGGGGCCTCCAAGTTTGGCACCAAGAATAAATCAAAATATCAAATACAAACTCCACAAAAGAGGTGCCATGGAGTTTGGAACTATGATTTTAGGCCTTTCTTGTGTAGATGCTCTCAATTTTCAATCTCCCCTCTCTTAAGCTATTCTATGTTTGTTGTGTATTCCTTAACTAATTCTACATCTTCTCTTCCATGTTCATACACCCTCTTACAACTTGTCTCTGTTTAATTCTATGCTTTTAGTTAGTTAGTTAGTGTGTGTGTGTGTGTGTGTGTGTGTGTGTGTGTGTGTGTGTCATAATCTAGGTGTGTGTGTGTGTGCTTGGAAATTGGGGAAAGAGGGTGACAGGTTGATGGTGATATATGTGAGCAAGGGTTGAAGTGGTATAAGAAACCGGTTTCCCACTATCTCCCAATAGTGGTATCAAAGCTAATACATTAGTCTTTTAAGAACTTTCCAAGGACCCCTACCTACACATCACATTTATGAGGATCCACCTTCCCTTTTGGAACAAGAAGAATAACTCATCAGTGCACAAATAGTTGATCACGAGACCACCACCACATGCATTAGCATGGTCTATAACCGCTATCTTTTGACTTCAAAGGCCACCCTCAAGAGGATGCCAAATGGATGCCTGAAATTGTTTTTGCAAGTTCCCAAACCTTCTCCACACTTTCTATCACTCATGGTCTAGTTGATTCTCTAGCGAGCAACTGAGGAGAGTTGCTATCCTTGGTGGGAGGGATGTTAGGAGACTAGGCACCCTCCATTTGCATGTGGTTAACTACAATTGGCATAGCTGGCTTAATGGTTAATTATGTGTTGTCTATTTGAATTTTACTAACAATGAGTGCAGGATGGTAGTAAATTAGAACTCTGGGACTGGATGGGGAGGCTCTGCCAAGAAATAATTCTCAATTATTTTATCCTAGCACAGTATTTTAGAAATAAGCCAGTATGGCTCCTTTGTAAATAGGATAGTGAGAACCCACCCTAAGAGGGTCGTGCAATAACTAGTGTGTACCACTCATAACTAAAGTAGAAATAAAGTGTAAAAGACGG
Organism: Adiantum capillus-veneris; assembly: GCF_014529385.1. Lineage (NCBI taxonomy): Eukaryota > Viridiplantae > Streptophyta > Polypodiopsida > Polypodiales > Pteridaceae > Adiantum > Adiantum capillus-veneris. The sequence continues at coordinate 109,088,248 of NC_140946.1, forward strand.
GCCTCCAATTTTGGCACCTATAATAAATCAAAATATCAAATACCAATTCCACAAGAGAGGTGATCAATTCATCCAAGAGTTCAACCTGGACGCACACCTCAAGCACATCACATTGCAATTTCATTCCCAAAGAGACATATCCAACCTACACGAATTGAATGTGCGAGACACAAAAGCTGAAGCTCAGGCACTGAAAGATGCCAACCAAAGGCTCACCAGCAGATGAAAGATCTACAAGAAATTCAATGAAAGTTGCAGAAATATCTAGGAAAATAAAAGAAAGACAGAGCATACTACTTCAAAGTGGTTGTTACGAGACTGGGCACCCTCCTGTTGCATCTGCAATTGCGATAGATGCTTAATGGTTAATTATGTGTTGTCTATTTGAATTTTACTAACAGATAGTTCATGAAGGTTTGTAGACTAGAACCTTCGGTGTTGACCACGAGGCTCTAGCATATAATAATTCTCAGTCATTTTATCCTAGCACAATATTCTAGAAATAAGCCACTAGGGCTCCTTTGTAAATAGGACAGTGAGAACCCACCCTAAGAGGGTCATGCAATAACTAGTGTGTACCACTCATAACTAAAGTGGAACTAAAGTGTAAAAGAGGGGGCCTCTAGTTTTGTCACCAATAATAAATCAAAATATCAAATACCAACTCCACAATGGAGATGGGGAGGCTCTGCCAAATAATAATTCTCAATTATTTTATCCTAGCATAGTATTTTAGAATAAGCCACTATGGCTCCTTTGTAAATAGGACATTGAGAACCACCCAAAGAGGGTCATGCAATAACTAGTGTGTACCACTCATAACTAAAGTGGAACTAAAGTGTTAAAGAGGGCCCTTCAATTTTGACACCAATAATAAATCAAAATATCAAATACCAACTCCACAAGAGAGGTTCCATTGAGTTTGAGGCTATGATTTTAAGCCTTTCTTGTGTAGATGCTCTCAATTTTCCATCTCCCCTCTCTTAAGCTATTTTGTGTTTATTGTGTACTCTTTAATTAAGTCTACATCTTTTGTTCCATGTTCTTACACCCTCTTACAACTTGTCTTTGTCAATTCTATGCTTTTAGTGTGTGTGTGTGTGTGTGTGTGTGTGTGCCATAGTTTAGGTATGTGTGTGTGCTTGGAAATTGGGGAAAGAGGTTGACAGGTTGATGGTGATGTATGTGAGCAAGTGTTGAAGTGTTCTAAGAACCGGTCTCTCCCTATCTCCCAACAATGGTATCAAAGCTAATACATTAGTCTTTTAAGACCTTTTTGAGGACGCCTACCTACACATCACATTTATGATGATCCACCTTCACTTTTGGACCAAGAAAAACAACTCATCCCTACACAAATAGTTGACCAGGAGACCACCACCACACGCACTGACATGGTTTATAACCGCTATCTTTTGACCTTCAAAGGCCACCGTCAAGAGGATGCCATGGGTGCCTGAAATTTTTTTCTGCAACTACGTAGACCATCTCCAAACTTTCCATCACTCACGATCCCGTTGATTCTTTAGTTAGAAACTTGGGACAATTGCTATCCCTGGTGGGAGGGATGTTACCAGACTGGGCACCCTCCTATTGCATGTGGTTAACTGCAATTGGGATAGATGGGTTAATGGCTGATTATGTGTTGTCTATTTGAATTTTACTAACAATGAGTGCATGATGGTTTGTAGATTGGAACTCTGGATGTTGACGTGGAGGCCCCGGCAAATAATAATTCTTAGGCATTTTATCCTAGCACAATATTTTAGAAATAAGCCACTATGGCTGCTTCGTAAACATGACAGTGAGAACCCACCCTTAGTGTGTACCACTCATGACTAAAGTGGAACTAAAGTGTAAAAGAGGGGGCCTCCAATTTTGGCACCAATAATAAATCAAAATATCAAATACCAACTCCACAAAGGAGATGCCATGGTGTTTGGGACTATGATTTTAGGCCTTTCTTATGTAGATGCTCTAAATTTTCCATCTCCCCTTCTTAAGCTATTTTGTGTCTGTTGTGTACTCCTTAATCAATTCTACATCTTCTCTTCCACGTTCTTACACCCTCTTATAATTTGTCTCTGTCAATTCTATGCTTTTAGTGTGTGTGTGTGTGTGTTTGGAAATTGGGGAAAGAGGTTGATAGGTTGATGGTGATGTATGTGAGAAAGTGTTGAAGTTTTCTAAGCAACCAGTCTTCCCCTATCTCCCAATAGTGGTATCAGAGCTAATACATTAGTCTTTTAAGATCTTTTTGAGGACCCCTACCTACATATCACATTTAAGAAGATCCACTGACGGACGCAAAGCGGACCCCAAACCCCGACGGCCTCTAAAACGCCGGGGGCCGAATGGCTCGCCTCGAGCCTGCCACGGTAAAGCGAACAGGGGGCACCACCTAGCTTTGAGCGGCTAGGACGCAAAGCCCACGGTGATATGAACACCGCAAGCCTACACACCGAGAGAGAGAAAAGGAGAGAGAGAGAGAGAGAGAGAGAGAGAGAGAATACTTGCAATTGATGAAAACAACCTCGGGGGTGTGAGGGTGAGTTATTTCCACAATATTTACAAGGTGGCATGCCGTGATGGTAGAGAGGTAGGGAGAGGAGATGGTGCAACCTACTTGGTGCATTCTCTAGGGCGACTCAATGACGGTGAATACTCATTACCAAGAGCGTGCATACGTGTGTGCATCGACCATTGGAGTCGAGAGGTGGATGTGGTTCCCTTCGCATGGTGCAATTTCCAAGGCAAACCCAACACACAAGACCCCCTCCCCGTGATGGTGATGGTGTCGATCCCTCCTACTACACTCTACCCAATGCTTGGTTCCACATAAGTTGCCCCCCCCAATAGTGACCTCTCAGTGCCAATTTATAGGTGTTGGATGCTTGGATTATGGTAATCCCAGTGTGGTTAGGGTAATCTTAATCGGGGAGACAAAGAAAATGGTGGGCCCGGTGTGGTTGACCCTTGATTTGTTTTGGGGAAGGTTATTAAAAGATGGGAATCTCTAGGTGGGCCTTTGTCACCATCACCTAGAGAGAGGATATTTACAAAATGGAAATTTACAATGGCTCGGGTGAAAAACTGAAGATAATGGTAAAATAACCTAAAAATTACTCGGATGGCGTCGTGGTTGCGTGTTGCCGGTGAATGGCGTACTTCCGGTGCGTCGGTGTCGAGCGTACTTCTTTTCGGAGTCGGCCGGGGCATGCCTTCGGCGCATTTCTGTTTTTTGTTGTCGGCGGCGCGTGCTTTGGATCCTTCTTCTTTTTGTTTGTTGATGTCGTAGCCTTTTCCTTCGTATTGCGGTGCGGTGCGTATATACGTGTGTGTATGTATTTGTGCATGAGGTGGGTGTGTGTGTGTTTTGTATAGGTATGTGTGTGTGAAAGCGTGCGTGAGAAGGGGTGCTATATATATATATATGTGTGTATAGGTATGTGTGTGTGAAAGCGTGCGTGAGAAGGGGTGCTATATATATATATATATATATAATGTATATATATAATTTTTTATTTTTTATTCCTTCTGCGGATGGCCGGCGGCTTACTCTTCTACGCAAGGCGAAAAGGGAGGGGGGGGGGGGGGGGGGGGGTAGGATAGGGGGGGTGAGTGTGTGTGGGTCGGTGAGTGTGTGTGTGTGTTGGCGTATTTGCTGGTGCCCGCATGGCGTGTGTACCGAATGCAGCGCGCGGCGCACAGCGCATGGGGAGAGAGAGGAGAGGGGGGGGGGGGGGGGGGGGGGTGTTTTGGGGTGTGTGTGTGAGTGAGAGGGAGTGTGTGTGTGAGTGTGGGACTGCAGCGCTGCGCAAGAGAGAGAGAGAGAGAGAGAGAGAGAGAGAGAGAGAGAGAGAGAGAGAGAGAGAGAGAGAGAGAGAGAGAGAGAGAGAGAGAGAGAGAGAGAGCTTTGGCATGGCCGTGAGAGGGAGAATGAGGGAGAGGGGGAGGGGATAGGGGTGAGGGGATAAGAGATAGAGAGAGTGTGTGAGGGAGAGTGAGGGGAGAGGGGGAATGGCGGGGTATGGGAGATGTGTGGGTGAGAGGGAGAAGGGAGGGGGGGGGTGTTGTCTTGCATGGGGCTTGAGGACGAAGGGGAAATAAGTCAATGGGGGGGTGTAAGGGAATATATCTATGGGCCAAAGAGGGGGGGGGGTGTGAATGAGCCGAGGGAGGGTGAGGCGAGCGGGTGGGGAAGAGGAAGGAGGGGTCGGGGGGAGGGAATATTGGCGGGCCAAAGAGGGGGGGGGGGGGGAAATGAGGGTAGAGGGTAATGGGAGAGGGGATAGGGTGAGTGTAAAAGTGGGGGGGGGGGGGGGGGGGGGGTTCTCACGCGGCTCACAGCGAGGGAGCACCAGAGAGGGGTTGGGGGTTCCTTCTCTGAGTTTCTGCCTGGCCAGGGAGGGTGAAGCGGGAGGAGAGAGATATTAGGGAAGGGGGTATGTAGGGAAAATGGGGGGGAGAGAGTGCGAGGGTTTTATCCGATGCCCGTAGGGCGGAAGGGGGAAAAAATAAGTTACGGTGGGGGGGTACTAAGAGTTGGGGGGGTGTAATGAGTTTTTTTTCTTTTTTTTTCTACTTGATTTTCGAAAGTTGGCTATCATTAGCCCTCTCTCTTTTGGCTAGAGGCATTCATGCTTCTAGCCCTTCTTCAATTTCTTCAGCTCTAGAGTTAGAGGGTTCTCCCTCTTCTGGAATGTCTAGCACGAATTCTGGGTCAAACCTAAGGAAATACCTCTTCAGTCTCCATCCATTGACTCTAGTCTTGTGAATTCTCCCATCTGCTTCCATCAGCTTATAGTTGCCGTTGTCGTAGCACTTCTTGATGATGAATGGCCCTTCCCATCTAGGTTGAAATTTCTTATCCTTCCTGGTATCAAATCTGTTGTCGTATCGCAGCACTAGCATGCCTTTTTCCAGTCCTTTCTCTTTAAGCCCTTGATTGAAAGTGAGTCGGCGTCGTTCTGCCTGTGCTGCATAGTGATTGATTGCTTCTTCCCTATCCAGTTGGAGTCTCTCTAGATCCAAGATGTGGTTTCAAAGGTTTACGATTGGACGGTGGGTCTGGCTGGCCAAGACTCGTAAGCTGGCTATTTGTACCTCAATGGGTAGAATTGCCTCCTTCCCATAAACTAGATGGAAAGGGGTGAAACCTAGTGATGTTCGGAAAGTTGTTTTGTAGGCCCAAAGAGCTGCCATGAGATGTTTATCCCAATCTCCTGTATGGTTGTTCACCTGTTTTGTGATGATCTTGCAAATCATTCCATTTACCTTCTCTACCAGACCATTGCATTGTGGATAGTATGGTGTGGAATGCCGACGTGTGATGCCTAACTTCTTCATCAATTCTCCTACCACATCACCTCTGAATGCTGGTCCTCTATTTGATATTATTTCAAGAGGAGTGCCAAAATGGCAAACGATATGCTCAAAAATGAACTTTGCCACCTCTTGGGCTATAATGCGGGTGGTGGCCGTTGCTTCTTCCCATCGCGTCATGTAGTCTACACCCACTATGATGTATAGTTTACCTGATTGGGCCCTTGGTAAGGGACCAATTGCATCTATTCCCCATTTCTCAAATGGACCATATGAAATGATAGGGGTTTGTGGCTCGTAGGTTAGCGTACGATCACTGGCCACTTGACAAGTCCTACATGTTTTACACCAATGGTGTACATCTCTGTTCAAACTAGGCCAAAAGTATCCTGCTTGTAGAATCTTCCTACTAGTGATATCTAGAGCAAAATGACCACCGCAGACGCTGTCATGGCAGCTTGAAATTACCTCTGTGATTTCACTGGAGGTTGGCACCCGCTTGAGAATTTGATCCTTGCCCTTACAATACAAGTGGTCGTCTATAAGGCGGTACCTACTAGCCTTCCTTACCAGCCATTGTTTTTGGCCTTTAGTGTGTCTTGTTGGACATTCCCCTGTATTCAGAAAGCTGATGATATCAGGCATAGCATCACTGCCTTGGAAGAGGGGTAGTTTTAACTTGATTGCTCCTATGGTAACATCTTGTATTCTTTCTTTAGCTAGTGCATCTGCCTCCTGATTTTCTGCTCTGGGAATATGGAAGAGTTTTACTGCTTCAAACTTCTTCAAAAGGTCCTTAACTTGGCGAAGTTGACCAAGTAAAACCTGATTTTTGCACTCCCAGGTGCCATTTATCTGCCTAATCAAAAGCAAAGAGTCGCCGAACACATTCAAGCGCTGAATTTTTATTGAAATACATTGTTCCAGCCCAAGGATTAGGGCTGCATACTCTGCCTCATTGTTAGAGTGGGAGTGTAATAACTGCCCCATGGAGAATACTCTTTTCTGTTGTTCATTGAAAATGACCATGCCTGCTGCAGACTGATCGATTGTTCTCTTGTATGCTCCGTCAAAGAAAAGAGAGTGAGCTCTCCCTAGCTTAGGGCTCTCTTTATCTGGTATTCCTTCCTTTGCTTCCGTGTTGACCTTCAACTTCTTCTCGTAGTGGCGATGAGTGAGAATTCCTGCTAGACTGGCCCTGGTGGAGTTTTCTACTTGTATGGTGTAATCAAACTCTTGTAGTCTAATTAACCACTTTGAGATCCTAGACGAGACATCCATGTGTCGCATTACATATGGGAAAACCTCTTCCATTGTCAGGATTACAAATGGTCTAGGCAAGAGATAGGAGTGGAATTTCGTGGTAGCAAACATTAGTGCCAGAACCATGTGTTCTACTTCGGTGAATCCCTTTTCTGATGGGGTCATGACTCGACTAGAGAAATGAATAAGGCGCATGAAAGAAGTTTTGGGATCCTTTTGCATTAGCACTGCTCCTAGAGTATCATTTTCCACACTAGGGTTCACATAGAATGGCTCGTCCCACTTAGGAGGTGAAATAGTGGGAAGCTTAGAGAGGACTTGCTTTACCTCAGTAAACTGCTACTCATTCTCTTCACTCCATGAGAAAACATCCCTTTGGGTGATTTGTTGTAGGGGAAGGACCACTTGAGATAGCAGGTGAATGAACCTGCTTAAGTATCTTACCTTCTGAAGGAAAGAAACCAACTGCTTGGCGGTGGTGGGAGATGATAAAGATACCAGAGCTTGAATTTTGCTGGGGTCAGCCTCGATTCCTTTTGCTGAAATTACATGACCAAGGAGAGTGACCTTGCTCTCACCAATGTGACACTTTTCCACGTTGAGTTGGCCACCCAGGGTTTGTAGCCTGGTTAAGCCGTCATAGACTTTTCTTAGATGAAGGGCTCGTGAGCTATAGATGCAAAAATCATCTATGAAAACCTGTATTGATGTTCCAAAGTAGGGTTGGAAAACAAATGTCACATAGCGTTGAAATGTGGCTGGGGCGTTGGTGAGGCCAAATGGCATCACTCTGTAAGCAAAACATCCCCAAGGTGTGATGAAGGTCGTCTTCTTCTGATCCTCCTCCGCAATGCTAATCTGGAAGTATCCTGAGTAGCCATCGCATACTGTGTAGCATTCGTGAACTGCCACTTCATTGAGTATTTCATCCTGGAATGGGAGGGGAAAATGGTCCCTCTTCGTGGCTGCATTGAGAGGTTTATAATCCACACAGACTCTCCATTTACCTTTTTTTTTTGGTGTGACTACTACTGGGGAGACCCATTCTCAGTCTTCGACAGGGTAGATGAAACCTGCTTGTAGAAAACTCCTTACTTCTTTAAGCAATGCCTCTTGTTGGATTACTCCAAGTCTTCTGAGCTTCTGTACTACGGGTTTACTGCCTTCCTTGAGCTTTATGTGGTGTTGCACTACTATAATTCCTGTGATCTTATCATAGCCATCAACGAACAAAGTAGTGAATTTTCCTAACATGGAGACATACTCCTTCCTTTCTTCATTGGTTAACTCATTTGAGAGCATTTCTTGTAGCTTACGTGCATCCTCCAATGACTGCTTACCTGATGGTCCCTCTTGGTTTGCTGAGGTTGCTTCAGATTGTGTTAACCTGTTTGGGTCTTTAAGAATGACTCCCATTACTTCGATGCTACTGTCACTCCCATCGGTGGTGGTTGTGTCTTCTCCTGAGGTAGACTAGGAGTCGCTGGTCGACTCGTCTTCTGAAGCCTCCAAGATCATATTGCGCTACTTTCCAGTCCTCATGTCGTAGAATATGGACTTCCCTTTAGCATCCTTCATCTGGATCATTCCGGTGCTCCAGTCTTGTTTGGCTTCCATGGCCATAAGCCAAGGCCTTCCGAGAATGATGGGGTAGCCCTCCCCTTTGTGTGGCATGACGAAGATGTCTAATTCCACTTCCATATTGAATGATTTTACTTTGACTGCATTTACAATGCCTACGCATTTCACTCTTACATTGTTTGTCATCTTGGCTCGGCAAGGTGCCGGCCTACTTACCTCTAGACCTAGGTGGTGCATCATCTTCTCACTCATGACGCATATTTGCGCGCCACCATCTATGTAGACGTTTGAAATCCGCTGCCCTTTGATGTGAGCGTCCATGGTTGGCAAGATGTCATCGAGATCCCTCCCAGAGATAGCCCCAGCTATCCGTAGTTTTGATTTCCTGGTACTTACCATTTTCGTCCATTGCCTCCTTATTCTGGGTGCAAGGTGGAGTAATTGGGGCCAAGTTATCTACGGGCCCTGCATTAACACATCCTGAACTAAGTCATAGGGTTGTGCTTCCTCACCTAGTAAGAAGTCTACGATGTCTATCTTCTGCCGCGGTTTAGCTGCTTGCTTGCTAGACTCGGCTTTCCCTTTCATCTTCTCTTCTTTTTGAGATGCCTCCTCGTGCCTCGCACGCTTCACTCCCATAGCATCCACTTCTTCTACCTTCGCTTTTTCTTTGTGCTTCTCTCGAGCTGACTCTTCTACCTTCACCTTCCCTTTAGCCTCTAAGCTAATGACACTCACCGCTTGGTTCACTGCAGGTGGTGGGGGTAGTGGCGGAATGAGAGGTTGGGGTGGTGGTTGCTGTTGTATAGGTGGTCGCAGGATTTGGATTGTTGGGATTGGTCCTGGCTGCCTTGGTGGTGGTCTTACTCTTGGCGGAGAGATCTGATTCTGTCTCCCCCCTCTATTGAAATTCTACCTTCTTGGGTGTCGGCAGTAGTACATTCCATGGCCGTCTTCCCCGCAGTTGTAACAGTGGTATTCTGGGTTCTGCCTTCGTTGTCCTCTTCCTTGTTCTGGATTTCTGCCAGATGCATGCCCTTGCTGCACGAGATGCACAGATAAACTCTCTAGTTGGGTGGTGATGCGACTCAACAGGTCTTGTTGTTCCTCTGCTGTCTCCTGTGGTTGGACTCTATGATTGGTTGTTGCGGCCACTGAGGTTGGTCGGGCCGAGCTTGTTTCCTCTGACTCGTTTACTCTTGCTTGCATGCGCAGCTTCTTGTCTTTAAGGCGGGCTACTTCGACTGCCAACTCATATGTTGCAGAAAACCTTCCCTTCACCTTCTCTCTAAGCGGCGACCATAGACCAGCAATGAAACGGTCCTTCTTCAGGAAATTAGGCGCTCCTTCGCCTTCCTCCAGTGTGGCAACCCACCTCTCCCATAAGTCCACAAACTTTGACTCGTAGGTGGCGTACTCCAGCAGGCCTGCCTGCTTTAATTCTGTCAATAGCTGCCATAGCTTCTCCGAGGTTGTGCCTCCACCAAACCTCTTTACAAAAGCAGCCCTTAACACATCCCATGCATTCTTGGTAGCCTGGGGCAATGCATTATACCAGGACTTGGCCTCTACTTTCATCAGTAGAGGAAAAATTTTGAGTCATGAAGCATCGTCATCTTTGTTGGAGACGACACAAGCAATGTCAAAATCGTCCAAAAAATCAGTGGTGAGATCCTCACCCTTCTTTCCACTGAACGTGGGGAAAGAAACACTTGCCATGGTGGTGACTCGGGAAATTACAAACCTTTTTTTTTTTCTTTTTAACATCAACAGCAACGGCTCATAGCGGTTTTACAGGGGTAAACGGATAGGCTAAAACAGGATAAAAAGAGACATTAAAGGAATGAGGGTAATCTAGTATGGGGAGAATGATAGGGTTCAGGGAATTGAGGATTTCTCCTAGTACTGCCGCACCGAATAGGTAGAAGACTTTCCTATCTACATAGATATTCACATGCATATGCTGTAGGAATCTGAACGGGAATGCCATCGGCCCGTTTTTCATCATGCACAAAGGGTAAAATACTTACTTATACTCTTACCGTGCCACTGTTGATGAGTCGTCACATCCACAAGAGGTCGTCACCTTTCATGGTCTCTACCCTTCCTTCGTTGCTTAGAACGTACGGGGTGATGGCGACGCGTCTGAACACTCCCAGTCTCTTGGCTAACAGCAATTGTAGGTAATTTCCGTAATCGGCTTGTTGCATGAATTCTACTCCATTCAGCTGCAGCTCATCTCCAGCCCACTAGGTCTCTCCCGTGGTAGAGAGATTCTTCAGGATAAGTTGTACAGGGAGGGGAGGAAGGTCCTCCACTCGCTTCCCAAAACAGCGAGAGCAGTAGCCGAACCACTCTTCTCTAGGCCATGGGAATCTTCTCACCACTTCTTCTTCTGGATTGTCGAAGTGGATTGGTAGCACTCGCATGCGTCGTGTAAATCGGTAGGCAACCTTCTGTCACTTAGCTTCGGATGACTTCTTCTTTGACAAAGTGGGTACAGCCCGGCTCTCTGAGCTTGAAGCACTTGCTTGGCCAGATGCTTCTCCCTTCGGGGTCATGTGTTTCCAGGCTAGCCTATCTTCTCCTTGCCCTTGGCTCGAGCAGCCCCTTTAGGCCACTTTGGGGTTTTATCTTTGACT
>NC_140946.1:109104058-109121558 GCF_014529385.1 Adiantum capillus-veneris
CACCATGGAAATTCTGGGTCTTTACATAGGTAAGATAAAGTTTTACATTACGGATTTTTTCATTAAACTTAGGCAGAGGTTTCTCTCTTTATAGCTTTGGATATTAACACTTTAACATGGTATAACTTTCTCTTTAAAAACCTCTGGGATAGAAGTAATTCCTGGTTTTCAATAGTGCTCCTTGTCATTTGGATTACTCTGTGAAATACATTGTAAATGATGTAACAAATGGAGGGATAAAGTGTAGTCCATTCACAAAGATAGGTATCTAACCTTTAAACAAATTTTAATACTTGATACATTATTAAAACCAAAATTGAAGTTTCTTCTTTAAATGGTACTTTCATAATGGAAAAAAAGAAAAAAAAGAAAAAGGGGGGTGTTTCAGACACTTGGATTGGAAGTGGTGATGGCCTTCTAATCAAAATGATACATTTTATAATAAAAAAGAGGGAAGCATATATATTTTTTCAAAAAAATACTATGGACTTAGCTTGTAAAGTTATAAAAAAGTTTGTAAGATGGACATGGATAACAACTGGTATGGTCCATTAGTACCTGTAAAACACATTCAAGGCTAACAGAATTGTTGTCTTGTTTGGATGGATGCAGGTAAGGACTCTATCTTATCTTGGAAGGTTTTTTTCGACTTTGGAAAGTTGACCTGCACTGGATGGAACACTCACTTATGATTTGGGAAGTTCTTTTACTATCTGTATACTGGAAGTAGACCTCTTTCCTACAAACATTGTACTTAAATAATTCTAATACTGAGTTGTTTATGTACTTATCTATTCTGTGTTCCATTACCAATTGTCTTTTGAATGTAAAAGTTCAATTATGTCTTATTTTCTAAGATTAAACAGCTACACACACACACACACAAAGCTAGCCGCATACACTCCACAAATTTGACTTCAGTTACAAAGCGGATGACCTTTTTGACGTACTCCATTATATCTCCGATTAGCTGCTTAACGCCTTCCCAACTGACGTATTCCCCACAACAATTTTGGGTACGGATTCTTCATCATCCCTGATTTCATTTGCCAAATGGTTTTTGGGATTTTTCCTACGGGTTCTATATGTATGCCTGATCATGCTCAGGTAATTAAATGACTGGTTGGTTTCCCCCTCCCTGTTAGTCTATTTATGTGTATGACCGCTCCCAGGCTAACTTAAGCCACCACACAAAATTGGTTTTTAACAGAAGCAGATACATCTGACAAATAACAATCAAAGGACACAGTACACATCACAAACTCTACAAGCATCAACACTCATGGCAACCTCCTCCAACCGCCATGTAAATTCACGAAATTTATTGACATGTGTCTACATGGATTCTTCACAATATACAAAAAAGAAAAAATAGTTAATACATGGCTGAAAATGTGTTATGAATCCTACTTGAGTAAAAATCACACACACACACACAGACAGAGTATAAATTTCCTTGGTTTCCCTGGTATAAATTTGTTGGGATTGTTGGCATGGGGTACTAATACTGGTACTTACTGATACCACTAGACTGTAGTGGTACTGATATTAGTACACAAACACATGCCTGGTTATTGCCTGTTGCCATTTTTTAGTATAATTTTGCTGCAATCGTTCTCCTAAAATACCTTTGATATTGAATAAGTACTACTGGACTACACTGGTGTCGGTCATGGCACTTTACACTACTGATGCTGATATTGCTATACCGTTATACTCGTACTGGTACTGACTGGTACTAGTATTGTATATACTGGTACTAAATTTGATTGTACTAACTTTCATCCCACAAAAAATGAATTATAATCACAAAACAAGAAATTGATACAGAGCAGTGTTAGTTCTTGCATGTATCTTTTTATCTATTGACTCACAATTTTGAGGGCAGACTCTTTTGGGAATCCATCATTTTGAAACACAAAACATTCCTCTCATTTTTTCCTTTTCTCACTTCTCCCAATCCCCCCCCTCCCCCCACCCATGCATGCTTGGGATATATATTATTGGGGGCATGCCCCTAGCTTATACGCTTATGTAACTTGAAAAAAAAAAACCTCCCCTACACTTACGTGGTGTGGTATGTTTTCCATGGTGAATCCCTCGGGAGGATGCCATAGCAAAATACTCCAAAAAGTTAATCAAATCATCACAAGACAAGTTGCTAGTCAAAAGTCGAAGGGCAGACACAAAACTTTTCTTTTGATTGGACAAAATGTTTTCCAAATACAAAAATAAGTGGTGGAGTGGACTACTCATACTGTAGGTAATCATCAAGCCAAATTTAGGGCCCGTATTTAATGGAACATGAATCACGATCCATGTCCCCTTTTTTATTTCTTGGATAGAGACCATAAAGACTTGTATTAGAGACCAATACAAACAAAATATCCAAAAGAAGAATAGTAAAAAAAGACTCTAAGAAGTGGGTCAAAAGTACTCCAAGGCCAAAACTTGCCAAATAGACTTAGGGTTTGACTTTTGGGTGACCTAAAGTGATCCAAATCACATAAAAATCACATAGTAGGAATGAAGGGACTGTGAGGGGCCTGTGCGCCAAATTTCAATGTATTCTGACACAAGGTACATGGATTGCGATCCATGTCCCCCTATCACACAGATTGAACTCAGATTCATACAAGAGCTAGCTCTAGTTCCTAGAAGCACAATGGTTTGTTCATAAATCTATTTAATTTGATTTGTGCAAATTGCAAGAAAATAAGATTTTGTGTCGAAAGTGTGATAAAACTCTACTTGGTTCAAAATCTGACTAATAGAGTGGCTATAGATTTATAGCCACCAAGTGATTTTGTACATGATGTGGAAATTAGGCTTTGTATCTCTAGTTGCATTCCATTGTTGGAAGACTAGATGCAACATAAAAGACAACAGGTCAGGGTTTTGCAAACATAATTCTCTTGATGTATTTGCGATCAGGCAAGTTATATCAGAATAGAGATCCCGTTGTTAGATACCAACCAAGTCATAATTTGATAGAAGGGAGTGTCAATCAAGGAACGTTGCCAACCTTAGAGGAAATCTTGGAGGGAATTCTTTCTGATAACTTTCAGAGAGATCTTATACCTATATGGATGAGGGATTTAAGAGTGTGAGTTTCAAGGAGGAAACCAAAATGGGAGTAAGACCATCACAAACAACACCAAGCATGAGACTTTTGCACCTGCAATACCAATTTCAAAATGAATAGGGTGCTAACATCTACAAAGATGGTATGGATTGTTACTATGTGAAAATTAAAGAGAGACCTAGTGAGCTCAAGCTCATTGTGCTTGTAGATTATAATGGTGACTGATATATTGATGAGGAAGGAAACATGTATTTAGTTGTGTATAATCCCTTTATTGGGGACAAGTGGGCATTGACGGGCACCAAGGATAAAGTTGATGTCGAGCTGTAGGAAAATCCATCGAAGCTAGACATTCCTAATGCAAAGCTTAGACAGAAGAATGTGGCTACTCCCTTCAACATGGAAAATACACATGTGGGTTTTTACAAGCTCGATAATGGAGATCAAATACTCTATTACAGGTGTGATGAACCCAATGTGAGAGAGATACTGAGGTGATCATGCTCGTTAAGTATGGTGGGAGGTTCTATGTGGTAGATCGCAAATAGATCAAGGGATATATGTACTTTGGAGGGCCACTCCACAAGTAATATGTCACCCCAAGCATGCATAGATCGACAATCTCTAAAATGAGGCTAGAATCCATGAGAACAAGTCTTGTGAGAACAAGAGTGGAAGACTCTTTCAATCGCCCACATTTTTCAAAACCTAGACCAATGGGATCCTTGAGTTCAAGGGTTCCAATGACCATGCATTGGGACAGTGATGTCTCAGACAGGATTTTTAGCCTAAGAGTGCCTGACACTAGAAGTAAGGGTAGAGACATGAGACCTGAGGAGAGAGTGACTGATCAAAATTCCTCTAGATCACCTATAATTGGGAATGAGGCAAGAGATGTTATAGTAGAAGATCTTAGAATGATGAGAATGGTAGCAAAAACTCAAAGGATGCAACCCCGAGGTACGAAGGATTTTGTTTGACATTGGAAGGAACGGTGTTGACTTGGTTCCAGTCATTGAATAGTGTCAAAATTTTCATAAAAATCTACTCTTAAAAGAGTTGTCAAGGGATTATACAAGAGAGGAATCAAGAACAACCTCGTTTCCCAAATCTATTCAAACAATACATTGAGAGATGTCCAGTGAGAGAGTTACCTCAAGATGATCGGTTGTCAGTTCTCTTTATAGTGGATTTAAGAAAAACAAATCTCAAAAAGAACCTGCGCTTAAAAGCATGCACCACATTTGAACAAGTCACTAGAGAAGCGGTGTACCTAGTTGATAATTGCAAAACGTACGAGAAGGTGAAAAGAATGCTGACACGAACACTAGTAGTGCCTCTTCTATAGCCACTGAGTCAGATACCAAATGTAGTGCTCCTACTTTGATCACAAAAAATGTGGATCAAATCGTCAAAGAAGTGATCAGAAGAATGAACCAAACGTACATACAAAATCCCAATTTGAGACCATAACAGCCACAAGTAGCAAATGCTCCAAGACTGTTAATGTTGTGTGCCATTGAACAAAAATACACCAATCATGACATAAATGAGTGATTTTACAACGAGAATTATGTGAGGGAAAGGCCAAATGGACCTCCGGTGGTGCAACAATTGCCACCAACTCCGAGATACCAAACTGGACCCAATAATGCAGGTTAAGAAGGAGACAAATTGCAACCTTGTTGACCCAACATCCCCCTTTGTCTTACGACAGTCAAGCCATTGTTGGGTATACGCAGCCAATAGAACCACTCATGAGTGCACCAATGATGCCATAAATAGTTTATTACAAGGAAATGAGACTCATGTGAGAGAACCTGAGGGTGTAGTGCTACCGAGGATAGTCCATTTTGGGCAAGGCCATATGAAGCTCCAAAACCTTCATATGTGGCTCACAAATATTGAGGATCCAATTCATAATGAATGAGAATCATGTTGATAGTAAACCAAAATTTCAAAACCAAAGGATATCCTCCTAGGACAGAACAGCCAATGGCAGCCCCACCAGCTGTCCAACCAGAAGGTCCATGATATGAATATGGAAGTGAACATTGGGCACAAGCTTATCCCCCAAAAAGGGCCAATGAACAAAAATCTTTGGATTCTATAATAGATGCACAATAGATCACCTCATACAATGTTGGGCTAAAAATCCAGACAACAAGGAAATCCAGACATCAAGGAAAAAGCTACCCTGAATGTCATTGGGGTTTTACCATGTCCGAGTCAAAGATGAAAGTTACTATCAAAGTAGTGACAAAAATTCAATCTCAAAAATAAGCTAGTGGTAGCAGACGAGCTAAAATTTTAAGAATAAATCAATGAGAACTCAAAAAACATAAAAAGAAAAAAGAGATAGAATAAAAGCTAAGAAATTGAAGGAAAAGAAAACCTTAGAGACTAAACTAAACCAAACAAGGGAACAACTCCAACGTGAACGACAGAATAAGAAAACCCCAAAGGAGCAGAGGAGTCAAAGAATGTATCAGGCGGATCAATCTTGCTTGAAAAAATGAACAAGCATTTAGATGATATGCTCGCTCCATGCGATAACATATCCATATATTCCTAAAGAAAACGGATGAACAGAGAGATCAACAGTATTCAAAAAAGTAAAACACCGATGATTTGGAATCCCCTAAAGACTCCCCCAAGGGCAAAGATAAAGATTTTGAAGAACTGCCAATGGAGGAAATGAGTACTGATTCTCTAGAGATCCATACAAAGACAATACCACCCCTCTCTCCCAAACCATCCACACCACCACCACTTGCTGCAAAGACCAAAAATGTTGATGAAAAGACGAAAACAACTCAAGTAAAAACCCCTATGGAAGAGTAGAATTCTATGGACAAAGATGAGGACAAGTAGGCCCTCAAAGTGAATAGAAGGACTAGAGAACTATTTGAAGATAAACAGAAAGAGAAGGGCCCAAGGAAAGAGACCGGTCGAGGGGGGATTCCTCTAGAACACAAAGAGTCTGACAACCTGCAAGAATATCAAGAGGACAAAGAACCTACAAATACTGATTAGACTCCACCTGAAGATAAAGAGCAAGTTGAAAAAGAGGAGTTACTACAGAAGAGAAAGCCAGAAGTTGGTTCCTCCCAACAATGAATCCCATCTAGAAGGGGACCAGTATCTCCGCACTCTAGAGATGTGATAGAACATGATGATCAATTCATCCAAGAGTTCAACCTGGATGCACACCTCGAGCACATCACATTGCAGTTTCGTTCCCAAAGAGCCATATGCAACCTATACGAATTGGATGTGCGAGACACAAAAGCTGAAGCTCAGGCACTAAAAGATGCCAACCAAAGGCTCACCTGTAGATGAAAGATCTACAAGAAATTCAATGCAAGTTGCAGAAATATCTAGGAAAAAAAAAGAAAGACACATCATACTACTTCAAAGTGGTTGTTACGAGACTGGGCACCCTCCTGTTGCATCTGCAATTGCGATAGATGCTTAATGGTTAATTATGTGTTGTCTATTTGAATTTTACTAACAGTGAGTTCATGAAGGTTTGTAGACTGGAACCTTCGGTGTTGACCAAGAGGCTCTGGCATATAATAATTCTTAGTCATTGTATCCTAGCACAATATTCTAGAAATAAGCCACTGTGGCTTCTTTGTAAATAGGACAGTGAGAACCCACCCTAAGAGGGTCATGCAATAACTAGTGTGTACCACTCATAACTAAAGTGGAACTAAAGTGTAAAAGAGGGGGCCTCCAATTTTGGCACCAATAATAAATCAAAATATCAAATACCAACTCCACAAATAAGATGCCGTGGTGTTTGGGACTATGATTTTACGCCTTTCTTATGTAGATGCTCTAAATTTTCCATCTCCCCTTCTTAAGCTATTCTGTGTCTGATGTGTACTCCTTAATCAATTCTACATCTTCTCTTCCATGTTCTTACACCCTCTTACAATTTGTCTCTATCAATTCTATGCTTTTAGTCTGTGTGTGTGTCTCATTGTCTAGGGGTGTGTGTGTGTGTGTGTGTCGAAATTGGGGAAAGAGGTTGACAGGTTGATGGTGATATATGTGAGCAAGGGTTGAAGTGGTCTAAGAAACCGGTTTCCCCCTATCTCCCAACAGTGGTATCAAAGATAATACATTAGTCTTTTTAGAACTTTCCAAGGACCCCTACCTACACATCACATTTATGAGGATCCACCTTCACCTTTGGAACAAGAAGAACAACTCATCACTGCAAAAATAGTTGATCACCAGACCACCACCACATGCATTAGCATGGTTTATAACTGCTATATTTTGACTTCAAAGGCCACCCTCAAGAGGATGCCAAATGGATGCCTGAAATTGTTTTTTGCAAGTTCCCAAACCTTCTCTACACTTTCCATCACTCATGGTCCAGTTGATTCTCTAGCGAGCAACTGAGAAGAGTTGCTATCCCTGGTGGGAGGGATGTTAGGAGACTAGGCACCCTCCAGTTGCATGTGGTTACCTACAATTGGGATAGATGGCTTAATGGGTTATTATGTGCTGTCTATTTGAATTCTACTAACAGGGAGTGCATGATAGTTTGTAGATTGGAACTCTGGGACTTGACGAGGAGGTTCCGACAAATAATAATTCTCAGTCATTTTATCCTAGTACAATATTTTAGAAATAAGACAGTATGGCTCCTTTGTAAATAGGATAGTGAGAACCCACCCAAAGAGGGTCATGCAATAACTAGTGTGTACCACTCATAACTAAAGTGGAACTAAAGTGTAAAAGAGGGGCCTCCAATTTTGGCACCAATAATAAATCAAAATATCAAATACCAACTCCACAAGAGAGGTGCCATACTTGTGCTTGCTTTCAATATCTATTGTGTCTCCTACTCTAAATTTTAGCTCTCTCTCTCTCTCTCTCTCTCTCTCTCTCTCTCTCTCTCTCTCTCTCTCTCTCTCTCTCTCTCTCTCTCTCTCTCTACTCTATCAAAGGGATGAACAAAACTAAATGTAAACTTAGTTGTGGACTTGAGTAAAAATGCCACATAATACATAAAAAAATACATCGAATATGGTCCCACATAAATTTAGCAACATATGGTTTTTAAGCAAACAAAAGATAATTGCATCAGATGACCTGTACACGATTAAGTATCACTTTGGAAGTATATGGACTTTGGTAAAACAAAATTAAAGCACCGAATAGCTGTGCGTGTGATACAAAGAGTATAAAATGATCATAAGGTGCTATGGTGCTATGGAGCCTTTTCTAAGGTGCTATGGCCTGTTGCACACCATGGCAATTCTGGGTCTTTACATAGGTAAGATAAAGTTTTACATTACGGATTTTTTCATTAAACTCAGGCAGAGGTTTCTCTCTTTATAGCTTTGGATGTTAACACTTTAACATGGTATAACTTTCTCTTTAAAAACTTCTAGGATTGAAGTAATGCCTGGTTTTCAACAGTGCTCCTTGTCATTTGGATTACTCTATGAAATACATTGTAAATGATGTAACAAATGGAGGGATAAAGTGTAGTCCATTCACAAAGTTAGGTATCTAACCTTTAAACAATTTTCATACTTGATACATTATTAAAACCAGAGTTGAAGTTTCTTCTTTAAATGGTACTTTCATAACGGAAAAAATGAAAAAAAAGAAAAACGGGGGTGTTTCAGACATTTGGATTGGAAGTGGTGATGGTCTTCTAATCAAAATGATACATTTGTTAATAAAAAAGAGGGAAGCACATATATTTTCTCAAAAAAATACTATGGACTTACCTTGTAAAGTTATAAAAAAGTTTGTAAGATCGACATGGATAACAACTAGTATGGTCCATTGGTACCTGTAAAACACATCCAAGGCTAACTGAATTGTTTTCTTGTTTGGATGGATGCAGGTAAGGACTCTATCTTATCTTGGAAGGTTTTTTAGACTTTGGATGCTACACACACACACACACAAAGCTAGCCGCATACACTCCACAAATTTGACTTCAGTTACAAAGTGGATGACCTTTTTCACGTACTCCATTATATCTCCGAGTAGCTGTATTCCCCACAAAAATTCAAGGTCCGGATTCTTGATCATCCCTGATTTTATTTGCCAAATGGTTTTTTGGGATTTTTCCTGAGGGTTCTATATGTATGCCTGATCATGCTCAGGTAATTCGATGACTGGTTGGTTTCCCCCTCCCTGTTAGTCTATTTGTGTGTATGACTGCTCCCAGGATAACTTAAGCCACCACATAAAATTAGTTTTTAACAGCAGCAGATACATCTGACATATAACAATCAAAGTACGTAGTACACATCACAAACTCAACAAGCATCAACACTCATGGCAACCTCTTCCAACCGCCATCTAAATTCACAAAATTTATTGGCATGTGTCTATATGGATTCTTCACAATATACAAAAAAGAAAAAATAGTTAATACATGGCTCAAAATGACTTATGAATCCTACTTGAGTAAAAATCACACACACACACACACAGAGTATAAATTTCCCTGTTTTCCCTTGTATAAATTTGTTGGGATTGTTGGCATGGGGTACTAATACTGGTACTTACAAATACCACTAGAATGTGGTGGTACTGGTACTAGTACACAGACACATGCCTAGTTGCCATTATTCTAGTATAATTTTGCTGAAACCGTTGTCCTAAAATACCTTTGATATTGAATAATTACTACTGGACTACACTGGTATCGGTCATGGCACTTTACACTATTGATGATGATACTGCTATAATGTTATACTCGTACTGGTACTGACTGGTACTAGTATTGTATATACTGGTACTAAATTTGATTGTACTAACTTTCATCCCACAACAAATGAATTATAATCACAAAACAAGCAATTGATACAAAGCAGTGTTAGTTCTTGCATGTATGTTTTTATCTATTGACTCACAAGTTTGAGGGAAGACTCTTTTGGGAATCCATGATTTTGAAACACAAATACTTCCTCTCATTTTTTCCTTTTCTCACTTCTCCCAATCGCCCCCCTTCCCCCCACCCACCCATAAATATGATACCCCCCTCTCTTATTTTTAATCTTGGGATATATATTATTGGGGGCATGCCCCTAACTTATACGCTTATGTAACTTGAAAAAAAAACCCTCCCCTACACTTACGTGGTGTGGTATGTTTTCCATGGTGAATCCCTCGGGAGGACGCCATAGCAAAATACTCCAAAAGTTGACCAAATCATCACAAGACAAGTTGCTAGTCAAAAATCAAAGGGCAGACACAAAAATTTTATTTTGATTGACAAAATGTTTTCCAAATACAAAAATAAGTGGTGAAGTGAACTACTCATACTGTAGGTAATCATCAAGCCAAATTTAGGGCCCGTACTTAATGGAACATGAATCACGATCCATGTCCCCTTTTGATTTCTTGGAGAGAGACCATAAAGACTCGTATTAGATACCAATACAAACAAAATATCCAAAAGAAGAATAGTAAAAAAAGACTCTAAGAAGTAGGTCAAAAGAGGGCAAAAGTACTCCAAGGCCAAAACTTGCCAAACAGACCTAGGATTTGACTTTTGGGTACCCTAAGGTGATCCAAATCACATAAAAATCAAATAGTAGGAATCAAAGGACTGTGAGGGGCCTGTGTGCCAAATTTCAGTGCATTCATACACAAGGGTACATGGATTGCGATCCATGTCCCCCTATCACACAGATTGAACTCAGATTCATACCAGAGATAGCTCTAGTTCCTAGAAGAACAATGGTTTGTTCATAAATCTATTTAATTTGATTTGTGCAAATTGCAAGCAAATAAGATTTTGTGTCGAAAGTGTGATAAAACTCTACTTGGTTCAAAATTTGACTAACAGAGTGGCTATAGATTTATAGCCACCAAGTGATTTTGTACATGATGTGGAAATTAGGCTTTGTAGCTCTAGTTGCATTCCATTGTTGGAAGATTGGATGCAACAAAAAAACCACAGGTCAGGGTTTTGCAAACATAATTCTCTTGATGTATTTGCGATCAGGCAAGTTATATTAGAATAGAAATCCTGTTGTTAGAAACCAACCAAGTCATAATTTGATAGAAGGGAGAGTCAATCAAAGAACGGTGCCAGCCTTAGAGGAAATTTTGGAGGGAAGTCTTTCTGATACCTTTCAGAGATATCTTATACCTATATGGATGAGGGATTTAAGAGTGTGAGTTTCAAGGAGGAAACCAAAATGGGAGTAAGACCATCACAAACAACACCAAGCATGAGACTTTTGCACCTGCAATACCAATTTCAAAATGAATAGGGTGCTAACATCTACAAAGATGGTATGGATTGTTACTATGTGAAAATTAAAGAGAGACCTAGTGAGCTCAAGCTCATTGTGCTCGTAGATTATAATGGTTGACTGATATATTGATGAGGAAGGAAACATGTATTTAGTTGTGTATAATCCCTTTATTGTGGACAAGTGGGCATTGACGGGCACCGAGGATAAAGTTGATGTCGAGCTGTAGGAAAATCCATCGAAGCTAGACATTCCTAATGCAAAGCTTAGACAAAATAATGTGTCTACTCTCTTCAACATGGATAACACACATGTGGGTTTTTACAAGCACGATAATGGAGATCAAATACTCTATTACAGGTGTGATGAACCCAATGAGAGAGAGATACTCAGGTGATCATGCTCGTTGAGTATGGTTGGTGGTTCTATGTGGTAGAATCCAAAGAGATCAAGGGATATGTACTTTGGAGGGCCACTCCACTAGTACTATGCCACCCCAAGCATTTATAGATCGGCAATCTCTAAAATGAGGCTAGAATACATGAGAACAAGTCTTGTGAGAACAAGAGTGGAAGACTCTTTCAATCGCCCACATTTTTCAAAACCTAGACCAATGGGATCCTTGAGTTCAAGGGTTCCAATGACCATGCATTGGGACAGTGATGTCTCAGACATGATTTTTAGCATAAGAGTTCCTGACACTAGAAGTAAGGGTAGAGACATGAGACCTGAGGAGAGAGTGACTGATCAAAATTCCTCTAGATCACCTATAATTGGGTATGAGGTGAGAGATGTTATAGTAGGAGATCTTAGAATGATGAGAATGGTAGCAAAAACTCAAAGGATGCAACACCGAGGTACGAAGGATTTGGTTTGACATTGGAAGGAACGGTGTTGACTTGGTTCCAGTCATTGAATAGTGTCAAAATTTTCATAAAAATCTACTCTTAAAAGAGTTGTCAAGGGATTATACAAGAGAGGAATCAAGAACAACACTATTTCCCAAATCTATGCTTTTAAGCAATAGGAGAATAAAAAGGTGAAGGAAGCTTTAATTCTCTTCAAACAATACATTGAGAGATGTCCAGTGAGAGAGTTACCTCAAGATGATCAGTTGTCACATCTCTTCATAGAGGATCTAAGAAAAACAAATCTCAAAAAGAATCTGCACTTAAAAGCGTGCACCACATTTGAACAAGTCACTAGAGAAGCGGTGTACCTAGTTAATAATTGCAAAATGTACGAGAAGGTGATAAAGAATGCAGACACGAACACTAGTAGTTCCTCTTCTATAGCCACTGAGTCAAATACCAAATGTAGTGCTCCTACTTTGATCACAAAAAATGTGGATCAAATCGTCAAAGAAGTGATTAGAAGAATGAACCAAACGTACATACAAAATCCCAATTTGAGACCACAATAGCCACAAGTAGCAAATCCTCCAAGAGTGTTAATGTCGTGTGCCATTGAACAAAAATACACCAATAACAACCTAAATGAGTGATTATACAACCAAAATTATGTGAGGGAAAGGCCATATAGACCTCTAGTGGTGCAACAATTTCCACCAACTTAGAGATACCAAACTGGACCCAATAATGCAGCTTAAGAAGGAGACAAATTGCAACCTTGTTGGCCCAACATCCCCCTTTGTCTTAGGACAATCAAGCCATTGTTGGGTATACGCAGCCAATAGAACCACTCATGAGTGCACCAATGATGCCACAAATAGTTTATTACAAGGAATTGAGACTCATGTGAGAGAACCTGAGGGTGTAGCATATGCTACCGAGGATAGTCCATTTTGGGCAAGGCCATATGAAGCTACAAAACCTTCATATCTGACTCACAAATAGTGAGGATCCAATTCATACTGAATGAGAATCATGTTGATAGTAAACCAAAATTACAGACCCAGAGGATATCCTTCTAGGACAGAACAGCCAATGGCTGCCCCACCAGCTACCTAACCAGAAGGTCCATGCTATGAATATGGAAGTGAACATTGGGCACAAGCTTATCCGCAAACAAGGGTCAATGAACAAAAATCTTTGGATTCTATAATAGATGCACAATAGATCACCTCATACAATGTTGGGCTAAAAATCCAGACAACAAGGAAATCTAGACATCAAGGAAAAAGCTACCCTGAATGTCAATAGGGTTTTACCTTGTCCGAGTCAAAGATGAAAGTTCCTATCAAAGTAGTGACAAAAAATCAAGCTCAAGAAGCAGCCAAAAATAAGCTAGTGGTGGCAGACTAGATAAAATTTTAAGAATAAATCAATGAGAACTCAAAAAACATAAAAAGAAAAAAGAGATAGAATAAAAGCTAAGAAGTTGAAGGAAAAGAAAACCTTAGAGACTAAACTAAACCAAACAAGGGAACAACTCCAACGTGAACGACAGAATAAGAAAACCCCAAAGGAGCAGAGGAGTCAAAGAATGTATCAGGCGGATCAATCTTGCTTGAAAAAATGAACAAGCATTTAGATGATATGCTCGCTCCATGTGATAACATATCCATATATTCCTAAAGAAAACGGATGAACAGAGAGATCAACAGTATTCAAAAAAGTAAAACACCGATGATTTGGAATCCCCTAAAGACTCTGCCAAGGGCAAAGATAAAGATTTTGAAGAACTGCGAATGGAGGAAATGAGTACTGATTCTCTAGAGATCCATACAAAGACAATTCCACCCCTCTCTCCGAAACCATCCACACCACCACCACTTGCTGCAAAGACCAAAAATGTTGATGAAAAGACGAAAACAACTGAAGTAAAAACCCCTATGGAGGAGTAGAATCTTATGGACAAAGATGAGGACAAGTAGGCCCTCAAAGTGAATAGAAGGATTAAAGAACTATTTGAAGATAAACAAAAAGAGAAGGGCCCAAGGAAAGAGACCGATCAAGGGCAGATTCCTCCAGAACACAAAGACTCTGACAACCTGCAAGAAGATCAGGAGGACAAAGAACCTACAAAGAGTGATTAGACTCCACTTGAAGATAAAGAGCAAGTTGAAAAAAAGGAGTTACTAGAGAAGAGAAAGCCGGAAGATGGTACCTCCCAACAATGAATCACATCTAGAAGGGGACCAGTATCTCCGCACTCTAGAGATGTGATAGAACATGGTGATCAATTCATCCAAGAGTTCAACCTGGACGCACACCTCGAGCACATCACATTGCACTTTCATTACCAAAGAGCCATATGCAACCTACACGAATTGGATGTGCGAGACACAAAAGCTGAAGCTCAAGCACTGAAAGATGCCAACCAAAGACTCACCAGTAGATGAAAGATCTACAAGAAAGTCAATGTAAGTTGCAAAAATATCTAGGAAAAGAAAAGAAAGACACAGCATACTACTTCAAAGTGGTTGTTACGAGACTGGGCACCCTTCTGTTGTATCTGCAATTGCGATAGATGCTTAATGGTTAATTATGTGTTTTCTATTTGAATTTTACTAACAATGAGTTCATGAAGGTTTGTAGATTGGAACCTTCGGTGTTGACCAGGAGGCTCTGGCATATAATAATTCTCAGTCATTTTATCCTTGCACAATATTCTAGAAATAAGCCACTATGGCTCCTTTTTAAATAGGACACTGAGAACTAACCCTAAGAGGGTCATGCAATAACTAGTGTGTACCACTCATAACTAAAGTGGAACTAAAGTGTAAAAGAGGGGGCCTCCAATTTTGGCACCAATAATAAATCAAAATATCAAATACCAACTCCACAAATAAGATGCCGTGGTGTTTGGGACTATGATTTTACGCCTTTCTTATGTAGATGCTCTAAATTTTCCATCTCCCCTTCTTAAGCTATTCTGTGTCTGATGTGTACTCCTTAATCAATTCTACATCTTCTCTTCCATGTTCTTACACCCTCTTACAATTTGTCTCTATCAATTCTATGCTTTTAGTCTGTGTGTGTGTCTCATTGTCTAGGGGTGTGTGTGTGTGTGTGTCGAAATTGGGGAAAGAGGTTGACAGGTTGATGGTGATATATGTGAGCAAGGGTTGAAGTGGTCTAAGAAACCGGTTTCCCACTATCTCCTAACAGTGGTATCAAAGATAATACATTAGTCTTTTTAGAACTTTCCAAGGACCCCTACCTACACATCACATTTATGAGGATCCACCTTCACTTTTGGAACAAGAAGAACAACTCATCACTGCACAAATAGTTGATCCCGAGACCACCACCACATGCATTAGCATGGTTTATAACTGCTATCTTTTGACTTCAAAGGCCACCCTCAAGAGGATGCCAAATGGATTCCTGAAATTGTTTTTTGCAACTTCTCAAACCTTCTCCACACTTTCCATCACTCATTGTCCAGTTGATTCTCTAGCGAGCAACTGAGGAGAGTTTCTATCCCTGGTGGGAGGGATGTTAGGAGACTAGGCATCCTCCAGTTGCATGTGATTAACTACAATTGGCATAGCTAGCTTAATGGTTAATTATGTGTTCTCTATTTGAATTTTACTAACAATGAGTGCATGATGGTAGTAAATTAGAACTCTGGGAGTGGATGGGGAGGCTCTGCCAAATAATAATTCTCAATTATTTTATCCTAGCACAGTATTTTAGAATAATCCACTATGGCTCCTTTGTAAATAGGACATTGAGAACCACCCTAAGAGGGTCATGCAATAACTAGTGTGTACCACTCATAACTAAAGTGTGAAAGAGGGCCCTCCAATTTTGACACCAATAATAAATCAAAATATTAAATACCAACTCCACAAGAGAGGTGCCATTGAGTTTGCGGCTATGATTTTAAGCCTTTCTTGTGTAGATGCTCTCAATTTTCCCTCTCCCCTCTCTTAAGCTATTTTGTGTTTGTTGTGTACTCTTTAATTAAGTCTACATCTTCTGTTCCATGTTCTTACAGCCTCTTACAACTTGTCTTTGTCAATTCTATGCTTTTAGTGTGTGTGTGTGTGTGTGTGTGTGTGTGTGTGTGTGTGTGTGTGTGTGTGTGTGTGTGTGCTTGGAAATTGGGGAAAGAGGTTGACAGGTTCATGGTGATGTATGTGAGAAAGTGTTGAAGTGTTCTAAGAACCGGTCTCTCCCTATCTCCCAACAATGGTATCAAATCTAATACATTAGTCTTTTAAGACCTTTTTGAGGACGCCTACCTACACATCACATTTATGAGGATCCACCTTCACTTTTGGACCAAGAAAAACAACTCATCCCTACACAAATAGTTGATAAGGAGACCACCACCACACGCATTGACATGGTTTATAACCGCTATCTTTTGACCTTCAAAGGCCACCGTCAAGAGGATGCCATGGATGCCTGAAATTTTTTTCTGCAACTTCCTAGACCGTCTCTAAACTTTCCATAACTCACGGTCCAGTTGATTCTTTAGTCAGCAACCTAGGACAGTTGATATCCCTGGTGGGAAGGATTTTACGAGACTAGGAACCCTCCTGGCTATTCTGTGTCTGTTGTGTACTCCTTAATCAATTCTACATATTCTCTTCCACGTTCGTACACCCTCTTACAATTTGTCTCTCTCAATTCTATGCTTTTAGTGTGTGTGTGTGTGTGTGTGTGTGTGTGTGTGTGTGTGTTTGGAAATTAGGGAAAGAGGTTGACAGGTTGGTGGTGATGTATGTGAGAAAGTGTTGAAGTGTTCTAATCAACCAGTCTCCCCCTATCTCCCAATAGTGGTATTAGAGCTAATACATTAGTCTTTTAAGACCTTTCCGAGGACCCCTACCTACACATCACATTTATGAGGATCCACCTTCACTTTTGGACCAAGAAGAACAAATCATCCGTGCACAGATAGTTGATCAAGAGACCACCACCACACGCACTGACATGGTTTATAACCACTATCTTTTGACCTTCAAAGGCCACCCTCAAGAGGATGCCAATTGGATGCTTGAAAATGTTTTCGGAAACTTCGTAGACCTTCTCCACACTTTCCATCACTCACGGTCCAGTTGATTCTTTAGCGAGCAACTGAGGACAGTTTCTATCCCTGGTGGGAGGGATTTTATGAGATTGGACAGCCTCCTATTGCGTGTGGTTACCTGCAATTGGGATAGATGGCTTAATGGTTTATTATGTGCTGTCTATTTGAGTTCTACTAACAGTGAGTGCATGATAGTTTGTAGATTGGAACTCTGGGA